>NW_014577239.1:110644-123197 GCF_000485595.1 Priapulus caudatus
ACGTTACGTACTACTACTATATCGTAGTATATAATATATATATATATATATATATATATATATATATATACGATGTATATATATACATCTGTGTGTGTACGTGCGCGTGTGCGTGTGCGTGCGTGCGTGTTTGTGTGTATAATTTCTATAGCAAAGAACGGAAAAATTAAAGGTTACCTGACATATAGGACAGTCAGAATTATAACCATTTGAAGAGTACAATTCCGCGGCAATATATAATACCACTATAAGCTTATGGAACTAAAAAACTAAAATACACACGAAGAATACGTTGGCAACGTGATGACAATACATCAGGAAGACATTTTCGTCTGTTATACCAATTATACGAGCGATGTGCTCTAGACTGTAGCTTACTTCCCCGTACTTGTCATGGCAGCTAAATTCACTAATGCGCGTTATATTGCGCACAGATTAATCCCCGTTTTATTTCGGCCTCATCATCGCCACGGTCCATTGTTGGACGCAATTCACTCGCCATCGGCGTCCAAATATCTATGGCTTTACCTGTAATTTCCGAGCGCCGGGTTGTTATGTCTGTGAATGACCAGCCGTAGAGTGTGCGCGTGCGTGCATGCGTGCGTGCGTGCGTGTGCAGGCACCTGTACGCCGGCAGCCGGCGGAGGCACGCCACTTGACGCTGTTGTTGCGCTGCGTGTGCGCGCACAGGTGCTGCGGTCGTCATGCCGCCCCTGCGGGCTCGTCGCAGCCCGCAGCAGGGCAACCCGAGCGGTTTCCTGCCCATTCTCATTCAAATGCCGCTGATTATCATCCGAATGGCTCGATATCGGCTTCGAATTTATTGCGAATTTGCGCGAGAAGTTGGTGGCGACCGTGGAAAGAGCGCGCGCGCGCGTTCGCGTTGAGCGTGATGATAGGGTGCAGGAAATGGGATAAGCACTTTCGATCAGGCGTCGACATTGGCGACGCACTGAATACAAATGACGCGATTTGGACGTATTTTACGTGATCATTATCCGACGCTGGTGCGCTGCCGACGCCGCCGCAGCGTGCATATTGGCCGGGTGTGGCGCTGTAGAGCGGCGGTGCTGTTTATCACGCCCGGCTTCACTCGACTGACCCAGCGTCGTTACCGGACAGATGTTTAATCGCAATCTAATGCCGATATAATCACGTGTTGCGTCGCAGAATTATTAATATCATATCTGTCAAAAGTCTCGGCCAGAAAAATGCGGAGGAGGGCGGCGGCGCCCCCTATTTAGCTGGGCGGCAATGCCGACTGCCGTGTCACGGACGCATGACGGCAGCGAATCGCGGCGGCGTCGACTGCGCTGCATATTAAACGCCGCGTCATCTTATCACGGCATCGCGCATCGCAGCGAGCATCGAGCACGCACGATGTGACGAGGCGTCGGCGCGCCACAACACACCGGAAACCGTCGGCCGGCGCGAGCACGCAGCTTCCCCCCGCGCGCTAACGAGCGGCGCTACCATCGCGCGGGGGGGGGGAGGCGGGGATTTTTTTCGCGGCGGTAATTCTCGCTAACACCTTCGTTCTTTGTCGTCGATTGAGTCGCGTCGACGTAACTCATTAGAGGTGGCAACGTCGCTCATCTCATCAGATAACGCGCGGCGGGAGCGCACAATGTCCGAGCTGCGGCAGCTTGCAGCCCTGCAGCTACGCCCTGCCGACATTGTGCAAACTTTTTGATTGATTTCGCAGCAACAATGCGCTAATGAATGTTTAATCGGCAGCGAGGGTCGCGCGAAAAGCGCTACGTTTACGCGCACGGGATCGCCGTTGCGGCTAGCGGCCCGCCGGTGCGCACGCTGTGTCTATACCTTTCCGCCGAACAATGCGCTGCTGCTCGCGGCCGCCCGCGCCACCGGCGGCGGCTATAGCGGACAGCTCACCCCCGGGGTGACGCGACGTGGCTTGCACCTGTCGCGCTGACGGGCGGCGGCAGTTGCATGGCGAGGTGACGGCTTTTAATGGCCAGCAAACGACGTCGCACGAGCAGCGCTGTCACATAATCGCGTGCAGTGTGCTCGCGCGTTTTTGTCGAGGGTGTGACAAAATTTGGCATCGTATACAATTAACGGAAAATTACGGAATGGGCATAAAATGCTGACGCAGGAAACGTTGCGGTTGTTAAAATAAGAAATAAAATTAGAGCTTAGCCTTATATCTGTTGTCCCATATTTTGGGAAAAATTCATAATAATTCCCTCATTGATAATTTTTATTTTCGTCATTGAAATTATGTAATTTGATTCACCTAGTTGGCTGCTCTTTACCGTAGATTTCAGCATTGTGTTATAAACATATGTATACATACATACATACGGTCATACATACATACATACATTCAAGAGTAGATAATAACATCTATTATCTACTCTGCATACATTACATACATACATAGCATAATACATACATACATACATACATACGATACATACATAGCATAACAATACATAGCATACATCATACTAATACATACATACAATACATACATACATACAAATACATACATACATAAGTACATACATACATACAATACATACATACAACCATACAATACATACATAGCATACATACATACATACATACACACCCACAGGCACACACACACACAACACACCACAGACACACACACCACACACACACACACACACCACAGCACACACACACACACACGACACACCTACATTACATCTCATACATACGATACATACATCATACATACAGATACATACACACACACATACACGCCACACAGCACGACGCACACGCACACGCACAGCACATCGCACAGCGCCACGCACTACGCACACGCACACATACACACATACACACATACCACACATACCACATACACCACATACACAACATAGACACATACACAATACACACATACAACATACACACATACAACATCATACACAAGCATACACACATACACACATACACACATACAAACATACACGCACACGCACACACACACATACACACATACATATGTACATAATATCATATACCTGCATTAATGTGCGTCTGTAAACTGCAGCTTTTAATTACTTGAATATATATCAGGGAATCAGGCATTGCGTGATATCGTACCAGCGACGACATGAATGTTTCACAGATCGTGTTGCCAAACACAATGCTTAAGTATCTCATAACATTGACTTAGTTCTCGTTTATGCTCGACTTTGATATATCATCGCTCTTATTACTGCATAATAGCCGAGACAAGAGTTGTTTTCCTATAGGTAACGCACGCCTGCTATTGTTTCGTCGCCTTTCATGCTATACGTGCATGGACTCCCGACGTGGAGCGACACACATGAGATGGCCTGGCAGATATGGCGTGACAAGGCGTCATTACTCAACGCCTTTAATCACTTGTCTGTTATTTAGCTTTAGAAATGTACAAGGCATTACTGCATTCTTCCAAACACTCCGCTTCGTTGCTGCGAGACGTTCACTTATCAGTTTTAACCATCTTGAACGAGCAGCCCTGAGCCTATCTATTTGTGATGGATAATTATGTTATCTTGTATGCCTTTATCCACCATTGTCGCTTGCTTATGTAGTGCACTCATGTTAAGTGGCGATACATTCCCTTGCTCCATACAATGTTTCCTTGTTGCGGCGACGATTGCTCTGCCAGGCAAGCAGCTCGTGATTTTTATTCATCTGCCGGCCAACGACATTTCACGTTTCTTTCATCGGCGTCGTGATATGTAAACACAGTTGTCAGCTGCTCCGTAGCAATGCTACCTCAGTGATCGCGCACTTGCGAAAATTGAGGCGCGGAAAGGTAACCTTCTTCTCGCTAAGTTTCTCCCACGTGCATAGTTCCACGGTTTCATGATTGTCCCGTGACCGCATGTGACAGCTGTCAGAAGTAACAAAGGCAGTTTGGTGTCAGCGTGCATGTGGCTAATCTAATTAATTTTACTGGGCTATTAAAGATTGGAAGGGGAGCAATATGGCAATATGGCAAGAATACAGTAAAATAGTGAATAACGTCAAAGCCGTTATTTAATAGTAATTGTGTTCGATGCGCCGCGTAAGTACAGATAGAACAGATATTTGCGAATAACTATTTTAAGTTTATATTATAGTTCGAGTGGCCCAATTTATTTTTAATCAAAAAGTCTTAATCATAGTACGATAATTTTTCTGTCATTTCAAGTAACGTTTGTTTTTTATACTAGAAAATTCGTCTATATTATACAACTTTTGTAGATCATCTCTTGCATTCTATTGCTAACACGCAGGTAATATTCAGTTGTATCATCATGATGTGTTACCGCTTTTAAGTACGTCTCGCTGTCGTATTTCACTGCTTTTTCACTTCACTACGCTATCTTATAGCTTTTCATTGCTTTATGTTAAGACTTCGTAAGGGGCTCACTGTGCTGGTGGCCACCCCAGGCAGACTGCTGGACCACATTGAGAATACATCAACGATGACGCTGTCTGGTGTGCGCTGGCTCATACTGGATGAGGCTGACAGGTGGGAGCTTCACCTATCCTTCGTTCACACCTGGATATCTAACAGTGTTGTTACGAATAGTGGGTAACGTGTGCCGATCGAAGTTTACCTGCGCCGATATATTTTACCTGTTTAAATAGAATAAAAAATGTTGTTTGGTATACATGTTATTGAGTCCTCTCGTTGTGTAGCTGGTAATTCTTTGTTGGCTACTGCATTGTTGTTTATGTTTCGTTGTTACTGTCTTCTACAGGTTATTGGACATGGGCTTTGAGAAGGACATCGCTGCGATTGTGACCGCTTTAAATGCTCAGCAGGTAGATGGCGCCACTTCTCGACGCCAGACGGTGCTGCTGTCTGCCACCCTTACCGCAGGTACCAGCTATTGTGCGCCTATTGCGGGCATGATTGTTCACTCTTACATGAGATCTTGTTGTTGGTAACCTAAGAAAGCATTCAGGGAAAGTGTGGAGCAGAACAAATTTCAAAGAAATCACATATGGGTAACTAGCCTATAAAATATATCACGTATTTGAGTTGAGTCATATCTAGACTGTCCATTCGGGTTATGAAAATTCAGATATTATTTAAGTATGGCCTAATGACTTCATATCTTTGGCTATGAGGTGAATACGTTGGTATAAACGCGTAAGCATACAGAGTAAAATGAGGCTAAACTCGGCTCATCTAGCCGAGATGTTTTCATAGGGATGAAGTCCGCAGCAAAAACATGCGAAATGTCGGGACTTTTCTTCGACTGAACATACCAAGGCGGTTTCCCGTGCGAGCGCGGGTAGGGGTAGCCAAACACGTACTTCCTCTGCAAACACAAACCTCGGCATACAATCGCCAGGCATTCATATGATCAGCCCCTGTTTTCAAACAGTTTACCTGCATCTATTGGCTACTTCCTGCCTAATTGAAGACTGTGTGTGTTCGTGTGCATGTGTATGTCTGTGTTTGTAAGTGCGTGCGTGCGTGCGTGCGTGCGTGCGTGCGTGCGTGCGTGCGTGCGTGCGTGCGTGCGTCTGTGTTTGTATGCATGCGTGTTCGTGCGTGTGGGTATGTGCGCGCGCGTGTGTGTATATGCGAACGTGTATTTGTGCGCGCTTGCGTGCGTGTGCGGGCGTGCGTGCGTGGGTATGTATACATTCTTGCCCGCGTGTGTATAAAAGGGCATGGGTATCAAGTATGCGTATGTGCATTAATTTCTATACGCGTGTATGCGTGCGCGAATGCCTGTGTGCACGTGTGCGTCATTGTATGGAAAGCCATCCCCTTCAAAAATCATTTTCAAACATTTCAAATTCACAATTTCAAAACATTTCACATTAATTTATAAAAATACAAATTACTTTATATTGTTCGAGAAATTTAAATTCAAAATTTAAAATCAAATCACAGAATAACAAATCTATTTATTAACTTGCAAATTAATTCACAACTTTCCAAAATAATTGCCTGATATACAAATTCCTTCACATCATTGTAAAAATTCATTTTCTAAACGTACAATTTATTTTCAAAACAACAAACCAATTTACTAACTTGCAATTTAATTGAGAACATGTTACAAAACTTACAAATGTTCAAATCTTGCTTCATCACCCTAACCATTGAAATTATTAATTTTTTTAATTAATGTTTTAATTGTTATTAATTAATTTACAGAATAACGAATCAGTTCACTAAGTTTTAAAATGAATTTTTACGATGTGAAGGAATTTGTATATCAGGCAATTATTTTGGAAAGTTGTGAATTAATTTGCAAGTTAATAAATTGATTTGTTATTCTGTGAATTGATTTTAAATTTTGAATTTAAATTTCTCGAACAATGTAAAGTAATTTGTATTTTTATTAATTAATTTGAAATGTTTTAAATTGATTTAAAATTGTGTATTTGAAATGTTTAAAAATGATTTTTGAAGGGGATGGCTTTCCATATGATTGCACATATGTATGGTGTTCCAAAATTGCCGTCGCGCGTCGTGCGATTCAAATGTGTGACGTCGCGCACGACGTCGCACATTTCTGTTCCATAATTGCCGTCGCGTCGTGTTTTTTATTCCTTCCTCAACCACGCCGCCGCCTTTGTCAACCACGCCGCCGCCTTTGTCAACCACGCCGCCGCCTTTGTCAACCACGCCGCCGCCTTTGTCAACCACGACGTCGCGCATTTTCAACCACGACGTCGCCCTTTTTCAAACGAGACGTCGCCCTTTTTCATACACGACGTCGCCCTTTTTCAAACACGACGTCGCCATTTTTCAAACGCAACGGCACCCTTTTTCAACCACGACGTCGCCTTTTTTCAAACGCGACGTCGCTCTTTTTTAACCGTGTTCCATAAATGCAATCGTGCGGCGTGCGGCCCATCTAATTACACGCCGCCGCCTTTGTCAAACACGACGGCGTGCATTTTCAACCACGCCGCCGCCTTTGTCAACCACGCCGCCGCCTTTGTCAAACACGACGGCGCGCATTTTCTACCACGACGTCGCCCTTTTTCAAACGCGACGTCGCCCTTTTTCAAACACGACGTCGCCCTTTTTCAAACGCGACGTCGCCCTTTTTCATACACGACGTCGCCATTTTTCAAACGAGACGTCGCCCTTTTTTCAAACGCAACGTCGCCCTTTTTCAAACACGACGTCGCCCTTTTTTCAAACGCAACGTCGCCCTTTTTCAACCACGACGTCGCCCTTTTTCAAACGCGACGTCGCCCTTTTTCAACCACGACGTCGCCCTTTTTCAAACGCGACGTCGCCCTTTTTTAACCGTGTTCCATAAATGCAATCGTGCGGCGTGCGGCCCATCTAATTGTCACTAAAAACAAGAGAGCGGAAGAATTCTTTACACAGCTCGAACTCATGCATACAGCCGTATACGTAATACTCGTTTACAATCATAATTTAAATATAAGGAAACAATATTGAGGGATCTATAGATAGACCTATGCTATAGTCAGGAGAATGTTAATTAGCATTACACAAATTTATATACATTCATTCATGGTATAGATATGTGAAGACAGGCACATGCAAATCTTGAACGAAAATGTCAAGGCTGTTGATTTTAAAAATCCCCAATTTTATTATAGATTAACTAGACCGTACAACCCATATTCTGTATATAAATACTGTGCAAAGCTGTGAAAGCAAATTTTCACTTGTTTTCATCGCTGTGAATCAGAAAATTAAATCAAAAATGGTAACACTTACCGCAAAGGAATTCTTGTTATGAAACAGCGGGTTGTCGTTGGTGAAGAAGTTTGTCTTTGAAACGGACAAGTAAGCGTAGTATATAGGGCGCAAAAGCAAAAACACAATCAGAAGAATGAGGCAATTATGCGAGCGAGCGTAAAATCGCTCGCAAAAAGTGGTCGCAATTACATAGGCCGCACGCCGCGCGATGGCATTTATGGAACACAGTTAAAAAAGGGCGACGTCGCGTTTGAAAAAGGGCCACGTCGCGTTTGAAAAAGGGCGACGTCGTGTTTGACAAGGGCGACGTCGTGGTTGAGGAAGGAATAAAAAACACGACGCGACGGCAATTATGGAACAGAAATGTGCGACGCCGTGCGCGACGCCGCACATTTGAATCGCACGACGCGCGACGGCAATTTTGGAACACCATACATATGTGTGCGTGCGCGTGTTTGTGCGTCTATGTGCTGCCAACACCGACAGCTTATACGCGGTATAGTTCTCGGACAAGAGTCAATTTCCTCGAGTAGCAAGGAGATGCGCGCGAGAGCGAACGAGATAGAAAGAAGAAGAAATAACGCAGAGTTCTGAATAACGAGGAAGCGAAATGCTGACTGCCGACGGCAGGCGTCTCGGTGCGTACACGCGTGTGAATTCCGTGCCTCGCGAGTTACAAGCTGGCTGCTATATAGTGCGGCTGGGCGCGCGAAGCTGTGGAAGATTAACACGGGTGACCCCTCGGGTTGCCTTCGTCACTGCTGCCGAGGTCACGCGAAAGTTGCTGCTTGCTTTGAGATGTCGAGTTGATTTGCCGTTGCAATGCTTCGCTGGTTTCCACAGGTCTCGCCTACTGCTTTGTGTGTGTGTGCAGCTACGTATCTCTCGCTATGCAGTGCTTGATTTAAAATTCGCTCAGTTGTCGGGCCTCAATGAAGTGTTCAAATAGACTTGAGACTTAAATTTAGGCAGAAATTGGCCTAATTATCAATGTGGGTGGCAGAGTACACGCTAGAACAATTCCTGGGAAATGCCCTCGCAGTGTGAAAACTGTGCAGCGGAAGTACTCGTGCATATGTCACAATAGCTAGCTGTTCCTCTATTCTGTTTCTATTTTCGGCAATTTCTCTCGAGATAAATAATTTGAAAATAATGATGAAATGTAGCTACTTACGAAACGAAACAGTGTATACATGCCGCTGCATAAACAACACACGAAGTAATAAGTGATCAACTCGAATAAAAAGTTAGCGCTGTAATTTAGACTGTAGCTTGACTAAGTCTACTTAAACTGCCTGCTTACATGGGGCGGCGTTTAGCTGAGAAAAGTGAGCGTAGAACGTGCAAACCCGGCCGACACAAACAATCAGCGGGCGTCGGCGCGTTTACGGCAGATTACGCGGAGCGGCGGGTTAAAACATGTGGCGAAATTCGCAGGTGAAATTAGATGCACTTTGCACCTTAATTAGGTGCGCGCGGGAAATTGCGGGCGCGGGATAAGGCGGCCATTGTGTTGTCCCGGTCACACGATGGCCGCCGCTTGCCTCGGCTAATCACGCATCCCATCGCAGATGTCTGCATGCGTGTTTATGCATCCTTTGTGAAGTGCCTTATTTTCTGTTGTTTGATCGTAACTGGTGGCAAATTATCAGCAATTTACCCGGCCCGGTGTTTAAAGTGTTACCACGTGAATCGGCCTCGGCTGGTAGAGAATCGCAGACTACTTGACTTTCTACGGGCTGCGTCTTTGTGTTGTACCCACTAGTATTCATTTCTCAAACGGTTGAGGTATTCGCCCTTGGAAACAATCGAATGACGTGTCCATGTTTTTGCAGATACATAATACTTATAATGATATATTTAGGGATAATTATAGAAAGACTGCAATTAAATATTCCTACCAATAATAATTCACGTATCGTGTAATTGAAGTGCGTTAGGTCAACGTAATTATTTGCAATTAAATTTTTCAAAAGACTATGGCATCAATTTTCTTCGATTTACACAAACATACCCAAAAAGTAAACGTCTGATTGCGGAATCGTTTCCACCACTTTCATACTGCTTCGCGTTTCCTCTGACCTTCATTTCGATCTAGCCTCTTCGTTTGACGTGTAGATGATTAATGTTGTCGTGAAAGTGTTAACGGGCACGTTACTTGATACTGAGCAGGTGTACATCGCATGGCCGGCATGAGTTTGCGAGACCCGGAGCAGGTATTTGTGGGTGCGGACGCGCCCGTGCGTGCGGAACCAGCAAGCAGCAGCACAGCGACAGGTTCGGAAGGTATCTAGTCAAGGCTAGTGCCAAAACGCTCTCGCTCTATACCTGCTAAATAAGTAATCAGCAATTAACGCTGTCGAAAAATGCACTGCTGGTGCTGGTGTGAATAATGCACGTGCGCCCACGTAATTATATTCATTGACGAATTATTCATGAATTTCTCTGTTTGAATGTTTGACGGTGCTTGGTTGAGGTTTGATGGGGTTTTTTCTGGTGCATGCCTGACTGATTATTCAATTGTTTCTTAATCGGCAACTTATCTGTTTCGAGTAAACCTATCGCTTCCTTGGAATTTTTTGTTTCCCCCTTTTACCATTTTCTTACGTTTGTCGTTTAGAAATTTTTTTTTCGTCGGTCACGTGTCGTCGGGGCCGAAGCTTATTGATCGCATGTTCCCTGTGCTTATGTTGTTCCCTGTTGTCTGTGCAGTTTTGCGAAATTAAAGTCTATTGTCAGCCTGGTAAAATACTTATAAGAAAGAAAACATGAGCAGCAAGTAACACGAGTTTCACCACGGTTTAGCGTTTAAAAGTTTGCTCTTATGTCGTTGGTGTGATGTAGCGCTGGTGTCTGCATGCACATGCATAGAGCCGCTCACGTATTTGTAGGCTTCACCCTGCCGGACCAGCTGGGACAGGAATTTGTCATCGTGCCCAGCAAACTAAGACTGGTCACCCTCACTGCTTTCATCCTCTCAAAATGCAAGGTAAGCTGATCGTGCGTGGGAGGCAGCGGGGGAAAGTGAGGAAGACTAGGAGGCTAGGTGGTTGGATGGAAAGAGAGAGGGGTTAGATAGGGGGCTGGAGATTATTGGGAGCTGGAAGTGTGGGAAAAATTGTTACGTGATGGAATGATTCTTTTACAACATCGTGCACATTTAGTTTCTGGTGTGCTAATATCGGAAATATATGATGCCCTATGTGTCATATATTATAAGCAGTGAGTGGTATGATGTGATGTTATATAGAGAAAATATACTTTTAATAGATCTAATGTAATTGGTACCTTGCCGTTTTAACCATGGTGCGAGAAAGATTTAATTGCGTGTTTTCACGGGTTTTACGTTGTGAAGTGTCTGTAAAATTAAGAGCCTGTTGTACTGCCAAATAAAATTCTCCATAGTGTGCCCATAAATCTTGTGCGCTAGGCTAGATGGCTGGCATGCATACTGATTCCATGACTGTGGTCAATTCTGGGAAATATTGGCTGGTAAACCGCACTATAATTGCTAAAAAAAACTAGGTGGGAAACTATACGTGATTGCCTACCTTGCGGCAAATCCGTGATATTGCCCTTTCAGCACTGAAACGAAACGCCCAAACAATATATGAAATTATTTTAGATGATGGATAATAATAATATTTTAGATGTTCGTGGATATAATATAGCAGTGCTATTGTCAGAATAAGCTGTAGCGGCATGTATTGATATGAATTGTTATTTATTCGTTGTACCAAATTCGGCCTTATATGTCCTAATCGGTAGAAACCCAATATAACATTTTGAAATGTTTTATTAATATATGTTGCGTTCAAGTATGCCCAAGTCATCGGGGTCTAATATAATTTAATCGCGTATTTATCCAGGCATCGTATTTTGTATTTCTATTTATAGCTCTGTTATAGCGACTTGTCTACTCGCCTACCTTTAGCCCCGCCCCGTCACACCTACTACTAACAGTGATTATGGTAGGAGTCCATGCGGCCCTCCCTGCCTCTACCGCACTCGTTCTTTACAGTGGTCGTACCACTGCCATGCACCACTGCCGGTGAACAGCAGTGGGCCACTGTCAGCAGGTTGCCGTGATTAGCCTGTCCAAGACAAATTGCATGTCTAACATCGTGTTACGAGGAAATTATCGACATGTTTCGATCCTGTCCAAACGTCATATAATATATATTTAGTAATGGTGGGCGATGGTATGCATCAAAATAGATTAAAAAAAGCACTACGAAAATGGATTAATAAATATGAGCTAATACAGGCGATCTATTGGCCAAGCATTTGCATTCGGAAAGCGCCGTACAATCTCGAAGTGGTTCCAGTGCTACTAATTATCATCACGAATATGTCATTGTATAATAAACTTATCTTTTGCAATACGAGAGCAACAGCAACATTGTTTTAGGCGTTGTGTGGGCTGCAAAAAGGTGTCTGCTAATAAGCCCTGGTCACAACGAGCCCACGACGCATTTGTGCAACGACACGACAGAAGATTTTGGCAAATCGTGGGTCATTGGGGGTCGTCGCAAGACAGTCCTACGAAATTTTGAGCATCGTGGCATCGACTTGCCGTCGTGACGCAAAATTGAACATTTGAAAGGCAAAATTGATTTTTTGTGGTATCTATGTCTTCTGGTTGTCGTGAGTCTGTCCTACGACAGTCTTGCGACTGTCGTGCGATAATACGTCGTTATATAGTCGGGAGACGGACGCGCGAGCATCCCACGAGTGACCCACCACTGTTGTGCGACAGTCGCACGACTGTAGCACGCGCATCCCACGAGTGACCCACGACTGTTGTGCGACAGTCGCACGACTGTAGCACGCGCATCCCACGAGTGACCCACGACTGTT
>NW_014577239.1:127055-135769 GCF_000485595.1 Priapulus caudatus
ATATATATATATATATATATATATATATATATATACTAAAACAGGATGAATCCTTAGTAACATTGGTGTAATAACTAGCGTATCCGTTAGTAGGTGAGAATATATTTTACTACATATTTTTAGTTGTGGTTGTATTTGAATATAATCCTTTAAATACGGACTGATAACTGGTTTCGATTGTTGCGCGCAATGTCAGTTTAACATCTCAGTGTCTGTTCATCTTGTACGAGCCAGGGAGATGTGCGTGCCAACGTGCACAAAGGTCAACGTGGCGCATCATCACGCTATACCGTGCCACCGCTAATCAGATGTGCTGACATCGGCATGTGTACGTGCGTTCGTGTGTGCGTTCGTATGTGTACGTGCGTGCATGTGCGTTCGTATGTGTACGTGCGTGCATGTGCGTTCGTATGTGTACGTGCGTGCATGTGCGTGCGTATCCTCGTACATATGTGGGTACATGCATGCGCGGGTGTGTGTAGATGTTATTTTATTTCCTGCCGCTACTGTAAAAGCGTACACTTGCACTATTTCGCACGGCTATGACAATTCGTTGTCGTTGTCACCACTCGACGAGGAAAATAGTTCGGGGTAAATGTCATTGAAGTTAAATTATCAACGTCTCCCCACTCAATGCTCCGGTTTAAGTCCCATCACCCTACTAAGTGCGCATTCCTATGTGTTTGTGTACCAATGTTCCTTCTCCCACCCTATCACCACCTCATCTTATCTTCCTAGTGGAAGTTTCTAGTGATCGAGCGTGAAGCTACAGTATTCGGATTCATGTGAACAGTTAACAATAATAATAACAGTTAAAATGTGTGTGTGTATATATATATATATATATCGCCGGCGTTATCTCTCTCCTCTGCCACCCCTGCCTTTTCCTACCCCTGTCTTCTGCCACCCCCTTTCCTTTGCTACCCCTACCCTCTGCTACCTCCGTTTTCTTCTACCTTCGTCCTCTGTTACCCCTTCCTCTGCTATCTTTACCCTTACGCTAACCCGTCCTCTGCTACCCCGTCCTCTGCTACCTCCTTCGTTTGCTACCCCGTTCTCTTCTACACACGTCCCCTGCTATCCCCTTCCTCAGCTACCCCGTCCTTTCTTACCCCTCCCCCATTCTCTGCTATCCCTGTCCCCTTCTACTCCATCCTTTTCTTCCCACGTGCTCAGCTATCCCCGCCCTTTGATATCCCCGTCGACCTGCGGTTTCTCTCGCGCCGTTCACGGATGGCTTCAGCCGTGCGCCGCCGGGGGATGCGGCGCTGCCAAGACAACGAGCGGAGCACTGATAGCGAGATTACGGGTGATGAGACAATCAATCCCGCAGCAAATTAGCTGCCAGTTTTGCTTTCTCGCTCGGCTGCTGATCCCGGCGTCCCCCTGCACGCTGCTGCTGCTGCTGCTGCATGCTATGCTCTTCACGTATTAGGGAGGCGACACTATTACGTACAGTGTGTGTGCTCGCATAGTGGCAGAAATCGCAACCACGTACAACTGTAGAAACACAACCATCGTAACAATTGTAATCAGTCTGTAAATAGATAGTACTGTAATGTACTGTAATGTATGTTCTCGCGGAAAAAACAATTAACTAGGGCAGATTTTGTCAAGAGACGGGGAAGAGGGAGGGAGAATGACGGTAGCTGGGGAAGGATATGGGAGGATGGAAGAGGATAGTGAAGTGACGGAGAACGGGGAGGATGAGGGAGTATGCGGGAGCGTGATGGAGCATGGAGAGGGTGGTGAAGAGGACAGCGGATGGGGTTAAATGCTAAAATAAAGCGCTCTATATTAGGCTGCAGTGTAGAAGGTCTATAGCTGAAATCTAATTGATCTCAGATAAACTATAAACAAATAAAAACTAGAAATATATACTATAAAATTATAATATATCTATGAGATGGAGTGAAGGTTTTTGAAACCCGCGCGGCTGCCACTCTGGCGATAATTGTGGGGGAGGGCACATACTAGAACGTAATAAACACGTACTCTGGTGGTCGTGGAATTGTTCATCCGGATTGTCCGTTGATAGTCCGTGTGTGTTCGTATTTAGGTCATGGTTGTCCGTGCCGTCTGTGCCTGTAACGTTGTCGATTTTACAAAGGTCTGCAAATTGATTTTTCCCCGATGCTGTGTAAAGCAGCATTTACGTGTATAGTCCATGTACGTCACCGTAAATAGTAAAACTTAAAAAAAAATCCCACGTTTTCACAAAATGTAAGTAATTATGTTCACTTTTTATTGCTAAATTGCTGCATTATACTTCCTATATTCCTATATTGTTCGATGTAAACACACACTCGTGACTCATATATAGCCCATAGCAAGCAATTAATGTCAGGATAATAATATCAAATCATCCAGGTTTTTTGGATTTTTAACTAGTTGAGAAACAATCTTATCAGGTAAGAATTTGACGATACATTTAGTCCCGTAGTCCTTACTTTTAATGTAAAAAAATGGCAATTTTTTTTTTACAAATATTACCATAGAAAATTCATGACGTAGTCAATTTAATACCTTCGTTTCATTTCATAGCGCGAAGTAATTACATGCGACCTTCCGTCTTTCAGCTAGCGAAAGCAGGCAAGCTGCTCGTGTTTCTGTCGACGCAGGATTCGGTGGACTTCCATTACAAACTCCTCGACGGCATCCTGAACCACAGTGCCGGTGGCGCCACCACGGCATTGCCCGATGACGTCGGCGACACCGATGCCTCAGCCAGCTCCCTCCTACCAAAGATAAGCGAGGATGATGAAGTGAAGTTCTTCAGGCTCCACGGAAGCATGACGCAGATGGTACGAATCACGCTGGTTGGTATGCGGGTGAGGCTGTGTAGTGATCGTAACGAAACGTGCCGGTTGTTGGCGGGGGCGAGGGAAATAATACAGGATTCCTGTAGCTTGTTAGGAAGGATGACACAAACTGGTTTATAGTTATGTTTTATAGCTCTTCAGACCTGAGCGGCACCTGGCCAGCTCCCGCACGGCCGGCTGTTTATATTTATATATGTTATATTATACATATATATATATTACTTGCGGGATACCCGGCGTTGCCCGGGGAAATCAGTGGCGTTACTCAGTGGGTGACCGCTTGGTTGAAAGGAAAATACCAAAAAAAACTATCTATCTATCCATGCATCCATCCATGCATCCATTCATCCATCCCATTCCATGCCATCCCATCTCATCCCATCGCACCGCATCCCATCCCATCCTATCCAATCCCATCCTATCCCATCCCATCCCATCCCATCCCATCCCATATCCCATCCCATCCCATGCCATGTCATCCCATGCCATCCCATGCCATCCCATGCCAACCCATCCCATCCCAAACAGTAAAAAATAATAAGAAATCAAAAGATAAAAGACATTAAAAATAAAAATAATTAATCAATTAAAAAATTAAAAATAATACATACTAAAGAGGTAGGTAAAAGGGAAAAAGGAAAAAAGGGGCAAATATGTTCCCTAGCTGGGACTCGAACCCGGAATCCCGGTGTAGGAGACGGATGTTCTAGCGATTACGCCACTGCATCGTTAAGGGTATGCACAATGGATTCACACGTACGTGATGTTTAATCTGTACGCACCGCCATCTATTGATGAATAGAATTTTTATCTATTTTTTATTTTTTAACTTAAAAAAAAAATATTTGTATAGGAACACTCCCCGGGTATAGGAATTCACCCTCTGAAAATTGCATCCAGATCGCTTGGGCGGTTTGGCCGGGCATAGGGTACATACATACATACATACATATACATACATACGAACTGAAATATAGATTAGATATGTGTTATATATGGTGTGTGGTGTGATACGTCATTATGACACTGTTGATGAATCAGTGGCACGTTTTTAATAGGGTGAAGCGTGTCTTTGTGAAATCTGCGCGCGTTAAAAACCGAGCTGGATCGGTGCATGGAGGAAATCTAACTAGTTTATGGAGCCCTAATAAATGTCGCTTGGCGATATAGACATAAGCGGTTATATTTCAGCGGGTTAGAAGCCTTATAGTCTTGTACATGCGGGATGCATCCAGGCAGAATGCTAGCTAACGTACTGGATAGCATGTAGGCGCCAGTTCGTGTGATGAGTACAACTGACAGAAGCCTATAGTGTAAAATAAGTGTGCATCGATCAGTAAAAATCAACGCAGTAAGAGAAAATGTGGACCAACCCGATCGCAGTAGCCACGGTCTGGCGAATGGTTAACGTAGTAGGAGGGAATATGTACTAAAAGACCCTCTCAATAAACATGGGTTGGGTAGAAATCAACGTTGTAGGAGGGAATATGTACTAAAGGCCTTACCAGTAGCCACGGGTTGCGGTAGAGTTAACATATAGGAGGCGAGAATTCAGACTGGAAACGCTTAAAATAGTAACGAGCTTGGTGAAAAATAAGTGTAGTAGGGGCCGGGAGAGCACTGACTAAAGACGCGTGCCCGCTATAGTGCGCGATCATTGGAACTACGCTCGTAAATCTTGCGGCGCCTCTCGGCGTTACAAACTGACAACGCTCAGCTTTTACCATGCGCGCCACGTCTCCGTCATATAAATGATTCAAATTGCCAGATTTTCATGGCATTAGCATTTGAAAGTGAGAGATCATGATCGGTCGCTAGCCGGGAGCGAGGCCGCAGCCTCACACAGGTGTCACGCATGCGCGGACGCGTGTATTCTGACTACGGTCCGCAGCAGCGCTGCCATCGCCATCGCCATCGCCATCGACGTCGCCGCCACCGCCGCTCTCGCGAATGAAACACGCGGCCGTTTTGACATTCGCGGATGAGAGTGAGCGCGAATTCCCGAGAGTTAAATGAGCGTTGTGTGTACACGCATGCGCGCACGTACGTGCGTCTGCGTGCGCGCATGCATACACCTGTATGTGTGTATGCGGCGGCGGTTGTGGTGTTATTAGTCGGGCTATTAAACTAATTGCCAAACGCGTGTGCGTGCTAGAAGCGCGATGTTAATGGGGTGCTGCCGGGGTGAGTGTTGTTCATGGACAGGTAAGGCGAGAGACAGTCGGGACAAGGTGCGTGCAGGCTGGACGCCGCGTCGTTGAATAGCGTTTTACGGCCGAAATTGATTTAGGTTCTCTTTAGGTTTGCACACGATGCCTCTCGGCATAGATTGTTTTATTACGCTGATATGCTAATTCGGTCCGCTCTCCATTATGGCTGCGGTTGCCACGGCGACGGCGTCGCACCTTTTATGGCCGACGTAACGCCCGGTTATTTGGTTTGCCAGTGGTTAATAAAACATGGATTACGCGCGCGCGCGTAAGCAGTCGGCAAATGGGATGAGAGAGAGGCGGCGGTGCCGGCTCTGTGTGAGAGCCGCGCGCGCGCTATTTCGCTCTAGAGCTTCACTTCTCATCAAATGGTAATGACGGGCACCGCTGGCGCGCGCGCGCCGCGTGCAGTGTGCCACTTAGCGGCGGGAAATACATGCATGCGAATGTGTCCCACATGCTGCATGAAGTCTAATGCACCGAGCGAAATGTATGATGGCCTCCCGTATATCGCATTTTTAAAGTTTTCCGCCTTTGTTGTTTCGGTAATGTATACGGGTATCAGAATGAGGAGAAAGGCCCGTGGGGACATGGTGTGACTAATGCATTATTCTTTTATCTTCCGAATAGCGCACAATGGCCTTGTCATTTCGAATCACCTCAGTGAGCTTAAATTTATATATTTATTTATTTATTTGACTATCTAAAAGTTTTTGCGGCTTACAAAGAGTCTGAAGACTCATTGAAAACCTAAACTTCAACGGCTAAAAATTGTTAAAAATAAATGCATTCACACGAAATATCTGCGAAAATCACTCACATCAGCATATACCAAGTATATAAGATGGCAGAGAAACGCGGTATAAATGTGCATTTCACAGAAACATGTCAAATCAGTACTTCAAAACGAGTCGTACCGTGCTGCTTCTAATTTACAGTACAGCGTATTTCTACTAATGGGAGCGTTAATTTATTAATGAACTCACGCCACATAGCAGCCAGCGTACATCGCTGCACTCATTGCCCAGCTTAATGCATTAAGAAATAAGCTGCGAACGCGCTTGTGTTTTTTTACGACGGGCTTTATGTAAATTAATTTTGCCTAACTGCCAACTGATTGATGTGTCGGCTGCTTGCAGACGCGACTGCCGAGCGTTGGCGGAAGCCATTACATCCAAGCAGTCATTAAAGTGTTGCGGCGAGATGGTGCAGTGATTTGTCTCGCGGGTGAAAATGCCGCCGCTGCTGCACATAATGTCGGCGACTCGGCGCTACGTGAGCGAGAGTTTAATGAAACCGAAAGTATAAAGTCGTGGCTTGCCATTCAATAATTACCTTCGCATGCCGCCGCTTTTTCTGCGCAACGGTTGGAGCTAGGCGTGTTTGATTCGCACCGGAAAAAATGAGCAGAGATTTTTTTCTCGCTACTTGTCCCGATATTTAGATGGTATTCGAGGAGCAGTAGTAATGCGTCTCGGTTGGAATTTACTGGTTCTTCAGCACGGCTCTGTGATATAATGCGAAGGTTTAAGTCGTAGGAAAAATTCACCTTTAGGGGTATTTATTTGCTTTTGCAGGAGAGAACGGATGTGTTTAATCAGTACAAGATGGCCATGACGGGAGTTCTTCTTAGCACGGTGAGGAAAGTACAGACAGGGTAATGTCTGCTGGCTAATTGGTGACATCGAAAAGAGAGGACGTTGATTTTACGTGATTGACTCAATTTTATACGTGATAAATTACTGCCATTACTAGTTTAAATTAGGCAAACAATTATATTAATTGTTATTAAAATGTAAATTATGTAATTTAATTTCGAAAAAAACTTATTATATAATAACTAATTATAAATAATTTAATTTTTTGCGATAATAATCAATCACGAAAAAGTGTCCAAAAGCACATCATCCCTGCGTTTCTAGCGTTGCTATTTTGCCTGATGAATACCTAGGGTGTGGAGAGGTTAGCACAGGCGATGGAGACATAGAGCTAGGGTGGGTAGCGCGTTAGTGACGAGCAGGTGGGGGTCGTTTGCATGCAGGACGTGGCAGCCAGAGGTCTGGACATGAGGAACATCAGCTGGGTCGTGCAGTACGACCCGCCGGGCGCACCCGCCAACTACATCCACCGCATCGGCCGCACGGCGAGGATCGGCAGCAGCGGCCAAGCCCTCCTGTTCCTCACCCCCGCCGAGGTGAAGTACGTCACCGTACTCAACAACCACAATATCAGGTGAGTTGTCCCTTCCCCTACATACCGGCCACGCCCTCCTGGTCCCCCACGTACCGGCCACGTCCTCCTGGTCCCTCACGTACCGGCCACGTCCTCCTGGTCCCTCACGTACCGGCCATGTCCTCCTGGTCCCTGACGTACCGGCCACGTCCTGGTCCCCCACATACCGCCCACGCCCTCCTGGTCCCCCACGTACCGGCCACGTCCTCCTGGTCCCCCACGTACCGGCCACGTCCTCCTGGTCCCCCACGTACCGCCACGTCCTCCTGGTCCCCACGTACCGGCCACGTCCTGGTCCCCCACGTACCGCCCACGTCCTCCTGGTCCCCCACGTACCGGCCTAGTCTTCTTGGTCCCCCACGTACCGGCCACGTCCTCCTGGTCCTCCACGTACCGCCCACGTCCTCCTGGTCCCCCACGTACCGGCCATGCCCTCCTGGTCCCCCACGTACCGGCCATGTCCTGCTGGTCCCCCACGTACTGGCCATGTCCTCCTGGTCCCCCACGCACCGGCCACGCCCTCCTGCTTTCCCCACGTACCGGCCACGTCCTCCTGGTCTATGCATTGTGGCCAGTGTCTCTATAGTCAGGGTATTTGTGGTTGGTGTGTTTGTGGTCGGTGTGTCTGTGGTCAGTGTTTATATCGTCAGTGTATCTGTAGTCAGTTTATATGTGGTCAGTGTATCTGTAGTCAGTGGGTCTATAATCAGTATATATGTGGTCAGTGTTTATGTGGTCAGTGTATCTGTAGTCAGTGTGTCTATAATCAGTACATATGTGGTCAGTGTATCTGTAGTCAGTGGGTTCATAATCAGTACATATGTGGTCAGTGTTTATGTGGTCAGTGTATCTGTAGTCAGTGGGTCTATAATCAGTACATATGTGGTCAGTGTTTATGTGGTCAGTGTATCTGTAGTCAGTGATCTGTGGTCAGTGTATCTGTATGTGCTTTTGCTAATGCCTGAGTTGGGAAATCAGATAGGCCTGCAGTGACCCACTTGGCCCCTCGCGGCTGCGCTATTACCATGCCGCTACTAATGATCTCATGCATGTTTAATTAGCATTTTATTAATTGCGCGTCGGCTAACAAAGCAGCCGGACAATGAGAGAGGGGCACGGGATCCGGATTGCGAGGACGGACAGTCCGGCCCGATCGCAGCAAAACCAAGCGAACATGCTTCACGCGCTTGTGCGTTTTATTCATTAGTAATTCGCAGTTTTGCATGGCGCTGTGGAGCGTTTTCTCTTAATCGGAGCGCTTGCCGGCTCACTGTGTTTACAACAGCTGTCGACAGGAAGCTGGCGGGAGGGGGAGCTGATCCCGTATCATCCCCTAAATCAGCTGCGAAGAGAACAGGAGTGAGGGTGAGAGAGAGGTAGATAGAGAGAGAGAGAGAGAGAGAGAGAGAGAGAGAGAGAGAGGCGGAGAGAGAGAGAGAGAGAGAGAGAG
>NW_014577239.1:135779-137314 GCF_000485595.1 Priapulus caudatus
ACGTACCGGCCATGCCCTCCTGGTCCCCCCCGTACCGGCCATGTCCTGCTGGTCCCCCACGTACCGGCCATGTCCTGCTGGTCTCCCACGTACCGGCCTAGTCCTCCTGGTCCCCCACGTACCGGCCACGTCCTCCTGGTCCCCCACGTACCGGCCATGCCCTCCTGGTCCCCCACGTACCGGCCATGTCCTGCTGGTCCCCCACGTACCGGCCATGTCCTGCTGGTCCCCCACGTACTGGCCATGTCCTCCTGGTCCCCCACGCACCGGCCACGCCCTCCTGCTTTCCCCACGTACCGGCCACGTCCTCCTGGTCTATGCATTGTGGCCAGTGTCTCTATAGTCAGGGTATTTGTGGTTGGTGTGTTTGTGGTCGGTGTGTCTGTGGTCAGTGTTTATATCGTCAGTGTATCTGTAGTCAGTTTATATGTGGTCAGTGTATCTGTAGTCAGTGGGTCTATAATCAGTATATATGTGGTCAGTGTTTATGTGGTCAGTGTATCTGTAGTCAGTGTGTCTATAATCAGTACATATGTGGTCAGTGTATCTGTAGTAGCTACGTATACATACTAGATAATTACAACTACATATATAGCAAATGATGTTACTGCTACATACATAGCAGATAATTACAACTACATACATAGCAGATGATGTCACTGCTACATATAAAGGGCGTCAAGTTCCTATTTTTTCCTATTTTTTCCTATTTACTGGGCAATTCCTATTTTCTCCTATTTTCTGGACAAATTCCTATTTTTTCCTATTTTTGAGGGCTTTTCATTTTTCGAATCCAGAATTGTATGTATGTATGTATCTATACATACATGTATGTATGTATCTATGTATGTATGTATACATGTACATGCATGTATGTATGTATGTATGTATGTATGTATGTATGTATGTATGTATGTATGTATGTATGTATACAGTGTTTATGTGGTCAGTGTATCTGTAGTCAGTGGGTCTATAATCAGTACATATGTGGTCAGTGTTTATGTGGTCAGTGTATCTGTAGTCAGTGATCTGTGGTCAGTGTATCTGTATGTGCTTTTGCTAATGCCTGAGTTGGGAAATCAGATAGGCCTGCAGTGACCCACTTGGCCCCTCGCGGCTGCGCTATTACCATGCCGCTACTAATGATCTCATGCATGTTTAATTAGCATTTTATTAATTGCGCGTCGGCTAACAAAGCAGCCGGACAATGAGAGAGGGACACGGGATCCGGATTGCGAGGACGGACAGTCCGGCCCGATCGCAGCAAAACCAAGCGAACATGCTTCACGCGCTTGTGCGTTTTATTCATTAGTAATTCGCAGTTTTGCATGGCGCTGTGGAGCGTTTTCTCTTAATCGGAGCGCTTGCCGGCTCACTGTGTTTACAACAGCTGTCGACAGGAAGCTGGCGGGAGGGGGAGCTGATCCCGTATCATCCCCTAAATCAGCTGCGAAGAGAACAGGAGTGAGGGTGAGAGAGAGGTAGATAGAGAGAGAGAGAGAGAGAGAGAGAGAGAGAGAGAGAGAGAGAGAGAG
>NW_014577239.1:140543-161570 GCF_000485595.1 Priapulus caudatus
TACAGAGACATGAACGCTGATGACGATGCTACACACACAGAGACATGAACGCTGGTGACGATGCTACACACACAGAGACATGAACGCTGGTGACGATGCTACACACACAGAGACATGAACGCTGGTGACGATGCTACACGCACACAGAGACATGAACGCTGATGACGATGCTACACACACACACAGAGACATGAACGCTGATGACGATGCTACACACACAGAGACATGAACGCTGATGACGATGCTACACACACACAGAGACATGAACGCTGATGACGATGCTACACGTACAGAGACATGAACGCTGATGACGATGCTACACGTACAGAGACATGAACGCTGATGACGATGCTACACACACACACAGAGACATGAACGCTGATGATGATGGGGGGGGGACCCGCGTGATTCTAGCACCCCGCATTGTGTAATCGCACCCGTTACCGTCTGCTGCCGTCGTCTGTTTACAAGTAGCGCGCTAAAAGATTGTCTCTGACTGCGGCAACGGTGACGGGACCCCCGCCAGCTGCCATCTCGCTGTTCTACAAATCACCCCTCCTCCCCGCGCGCCTTCTGACGTCAGCCATTGTTTCGCGCGTATCATTGTTTCACGCATAGAAATCTATATGCGCGTGTATTATCGGATGTCTATGGCTTCACGTATTTGCTGTGGCATGTGTGGTAGTTGCGACCGAGCGGAGAATATTTGGTTCTTCCCGTGTTATTTTGTGTGTTTTCGCTGTGACGTGAATCCCAATTGATTCCCATCGAAGCGTGCTTAAATAATTATAATCGGTGGACTGTCCGGTGTGGCAGTAATTGTACTAACCATCACCACTGAGGCTGTTTAATAGCAGGGATAGTTTAATTGACAAAGATCGTTGGGAGATCGACAGGTGTTGTTTGTTTAAACAGATATCGGCGTGGTTTGCTAGTATTAGATCTGCTTATCATGACAGACCGTTGCAGGCAGCTGTAGCATTATACGTTTGTTCTATGGCGAATCGCTACCGAAATGAGATATCTGCTTTCAGGTTATCAAGTTAAGCGTCGCAATTCTGCACGGGATTTCGGGTGAAAGTTTGCCCCCGCAATAACAGCTAAAAGCCGACTATTTATTTAGTCATTATAATTTCTAAAGTCGCCGCAACAAAAAACGAACCTCACATAAGCTCGGGCGTGCGTGACATAATAGTTGTAATGGCTCATGCTTGCCAGCTGTTGTCGTTCGACGCCGATCAAGCTCGCTCCGTCGTCTGCGAGCGCATCTATTGTAATAACCGCGCAAAAATGCGGACCAATTTAGTCCTTAGCGACTAAAGAGTTGAAGTGACCCCATCCCCCCCGACAGCCCGCGCTCGCTAATGCTTGGAGTGATAGTGCTGAATGCGAGATGGCTGCTGTGAATGTGAGCGGCGCACGAACAATAAATAAACAAACAGTGATGATCCCGCCTTAATCCCCGCCAGAGATAGTCTAGTGGGCAAATTATAGAAGATTGCCAGGCATGTATGCGCGCCGATGGCTAAGCCAGGTTAGCGGCCATTCAACCATTGCACGCAATGCTCACCGTGCGTCCGTTTCAACCTCCACCCCCTACCCCGCCCCGCCCCAAGAAAAATCCCCCACGTTACCAGTTACGCGCTCATTACATGAAGGTGAATGCCATTTTTGTGACGTTATATAGTCCCCAATATAATTTATTATTTCAGTTGATAACTATCATTCACTACCACGTAAATAATTGAGCGCGCGCGTAACGTAGTCTTGGCCGCGGCACGACGTAATTCAGACAGTTAATGTTTAATAGTATCATTTAAACTAATTGCGTGCTTTTTTGTATCGACATAAAATAATCGTGTCAATAAATTGCAGGTGTGTCTGTTGGCGGGCGCGCGCACTCGGACCCGATTGTGTTGCCGCCATGGTTCGGCCCACGTCATAATTATCGCCTCTGAATTGTCTCAAACATTGCGTTTAATATTTAACATTTTAATCAAACTAGATTAAACTTTTACATTAATGCTCCGTGTTCGCAGCCGTGGGGTCATTAATTGCGGCACGTCAGGGAATTCCGAACAAAAATTGTTAACAAAGCTCTGGGAGCGCGGCCAACGTTTCGCGCTTCGGGTGGGGCGGGAGGGCTTTTGAGCGGCGGAGGGTGGGAGGGAGGTTGTGCGGCGGAAGGGGGTGGAGATTTTTCGTAATTCAACTCGGCTGAAAATGAGTCACAGAATGAACGCCGGCCAGCAGGAACATTAATGATGCGACGCGGTGTTCATGAAGGTGACGGCCGTCGTGTGACCTTTCTATGCAGGTATATCGCCGCCGTTCGACATACAAGAACTGTTCGTATGTCGAATAGTGATGTATCTGATATGCGCATATGTGATGTATTGCTTACGGTTGGTCCGTGAGAATCACGTGGGAGCTATTTCGGCAAACAGCTGAACATAGCGCCGGCTTGGTATACGTGTTTATCGAGGACAAATTTCATGTATTTTGTGCGTGCGTGCGTGCTTGCGTGCCTGTGCGTGCGTGTGTGTTTGTGTGTGCGCGTATGCGTGCGTGTGCGGGCGCGCCTCTGTGTGTGCGTGCGTGTGCGTGTGCGTGTGCGTGTGCGTGTGCGTGTGCGTGTGCGTGTGTGTATTGCGCGCTGGAGATGGAACCGATAATGTTTGTGCTTATTGTTATTGTTGCTGCTATAGTTATTGATGTTGTCGTCGTCGTCGTCGTCGTCGTCGTCGTCGTCGTCGTCGTCGTCGTCGTCGTTGTTGTTGTTCGATGTGACCGTTATTGTGCATCACGTTCAAAACTTTGCATACCGTTTTTGTTGTAATTAGTAATTGATTAATTTGTATCACCTTGATTATTTATTTCTAATCGTTTCTTGAACGAAGTTTTCACTTGTCCGCCCGTTTTCCTTTTGTGATATTTTATTCATAATTTATCAGCTTTGTTATTCATTTCTATAATCATTGCTTGAACGCAGTTCCTGCTATTGTGCGTCAATTGTTTTGAAAATGCGAGCCACGCTCGACAAAACTCCGAGGCGTAATATTTATCGGGCGCGTGGTTCTGGTTGTGTGTGCCGATACGTGAGCATTCCTCTCTCTCGCTCTCCTCTCTCTCTCTCTTTCTCTCTCTCTCTCTCTCTCTCTCTCTCTCTCTCTCTCTCTCTCTCTCTCTCTCTCTCTCTCTCTCTCTCTCTCTCTCTCTCTCTCTCTCTCTCTCTCACTCTCTCTCTCTCTCTCTCTCTCTCTCGCGTGCGCGCAGCAGCAGTGCAGCACTCATCGCGTACGCAGACGCCCGTCCCGTCGAAGTGGCCCGCATCGCCGCTTTCCCCCTGAAAGCATTGTGGCGATAAAACGCCGCCAGCGAGATAGCGCGTCTGGGAAGGAGGGATTCGCCTGCGCTGTTGTTTTACTGCGATAATTTTACCG
The DNA here is from genome assembly GCF_000485595.1 of Priapulus caudatus. Classification (NCBI taxonomy): domain Eukaryota; kingdom Metazoa; phylum Priapulida; class Priapulimorpha; order Priapulimorphida; family Priapulidae; genus Priapulus; species Priapulus caudatus. The sequence goes on from NW_014577239.1 coordinate 143,987, forward strand.
ATGTTGTAAAGCACAAATGCAGATCGAACGTCGGGCAATGCATATCATCTTACGTCGGGGGGTTTAGAGTGACGGACGAGCGCCATTTACATGTTTTTGTGTCATTTACATATGCTTCCCTATCTCTCTTTCTCGTCTCGGCAGTTTGAACGAGTTGCAGTGTGCGAAGATCCTTCAGTGCCTGTTGGGAGAGGTCACGTGGCTGCACAGCCGCAAGAAGGTAGGTGCGCGTGAGCGTGTGCCACGCGATCACAAAACGCGGGAGTACGTATTTAATTAATTTCCTTTACTCTATGACTTCTGTTAATAGAGAATCATTTACTTGCTCTTGCTCAGTTATTATATGTGCTTGCTTATCTATGTTATACACCTGCTCCGGCTCAGTTATGTGAGCAAGAAGATACTGTTTTACAGAGGTGTGGTATATCTATCCAAATAGTGGTGATATCATACAAATATTTACCTTTTTGTGGGAGAAGCTACGAAGCTATATACTACAGACCTGCCAACCCTTACGATTTTTTCGTATTCCTTACTAATTCCAAGATGTTTTTACGAATGTACGAACTAACTGAAAAACTTACGATTTTTTACGTCTTGAAAATTAATGTGTTTTTTACATTGGGAGCCGAGAAATATCTGGCGATTGTATGCGCAGCATTTTTGGATCTCGCGTTCACGTTGTTTTCGCGTGATCTAGAGTTAGTACTATCATTCATTGCACGCATAACATACAGAAAAGAATAACCGCCTGCTGCAAGAAAAGAAAAGCCTTACTATTTTCATGAATCACAGGTTGGCAGGTCTGTATACTAAACGCGAAGAATACTTTGTTGGGTGATGGTGAAGGAGTTTTAGAAAGCACACAAACACACATACGCATACGCGCTCATACACACGCACGCACGCACGCACGCACGCACACACGTCTCTCTGTCATTCGATCTTTACAATGTAGTGAGTCTGGCGGGCGCGGGCGGGTGGAACAACCTGTGTGAGTGTGAGCACGCGGATGAGAATCCCCTCACCCCGTGCCCTCCGACTGTTTTCCTATCATCTTATGAAGCATTTCGCAATTGTATCGCGCGCCGTCGGCGTGTCAGGGAACCAGACAGCCCGTGTCAGCGCCGATTGTCGGCGAAACAAGGGCCGCGAATTCCGCACTATTCACACACGTATCGGGCCTCGCGCACGAACGCGCCACGCAGACGATCCGTCTCTGCAGCGTGCGAAGCGACCGCTGTAATCCGTCTCCGCGCGTCAAAGGCGAGAACGATATTTCGCTGATGGGAGCATGTTTGTGTAAACGCCGTCTTTGACACGCTGATAAAACGGCAACAATCCGCCTTTGTCAAGCCCGTCTAAGATCTCATTTTTAATGTGCTTATTATATTTTTAAATCCGCCCGCTCAGCAGGCCCCAGAATTATCGCCCTGTGAGTTGGGGGGGTGAAAGCCGTGGTGGGCATACTGTCGTCACGGTAGCGTGGGCGAGGCGCTGACAATGGGCGCCGTGCCGGGCCCACGCGACACACAAGTGGACCAATTGTGTGTCGCCCGGCCGCTGCCGTGCTGCGCAGGCAGCGGGGTCGGTTATATTGTCGTTAATCACGGCGTAATTTGTACGTGGCGTTCCAGCCACAAGTGCTCTTTACCTGCATGATATATACGCATTACGTCCTAATGCCCGCTGTTGAAGTGGGAGCCTACAGGGCACGTTGGGAAGCTGAAGGGCAGTAGGGGAGTGTTGTGCTGGCCAGGGGAGCGATGCGTTATACATGCGGGTCCGCATCGTCTTTTTACCATGCTAGTTTCTGTAGGCTTTATTGCGCTTTTAGTCTCGACAGTCCCTTTTATTAAATGATCAGATTTCATTCCATTTTTAAAAGCACCTTATTAGTTCAGCTTATAAACACCTCGTTAGTTCGATTTATGTTCGAGATCAGTCATCGTCGATATTAGTATCCATGTCCGTGTGATTGTCGCCGTCACATACCCGATTGATTCCCCGTAAATCGTTAAAGCTAGTCCGACACTATTATGTCGCACTGATATCCAGCGGATATATATCCAAAGATATATGATTCTCGCATACTAGGTATGAGATATCCCCCGAGATAGCCACCGAGATAAATCCTCGGGATAACTTGCAGACCCCGACATGGGTTTATCTCGCACTACTTTTTAATCCAATGATTTTCCTTAATTACAAGGTCAAAGCTCACATTTACAGTTTTTGGCCAATTATGCAACAATACTCAAAAGTAATTATTAAAAAAAAATTTAAAATAAATAAATTTAAAAAAATTAACCAAAAATTATATATATAAACATTGGAAATTTTGCAAAATATTGAATTACTATTTGAACTGAAATGTTCTTTATGCAATAAAAAGTAAAAATACAAATACAAATACAACAAATGTAAAAAAAAATATGCGAGAAAAAGGTGCTATCACAGTACGCTCGTATGAGACGGGATATCCCATCTCAAGCTCATATACAGCTCGTCGTCATCTTAAGACTCGTCACATGTGCTACAAGTTCTCCACTATATATAGGCCCTATGGGATGGGAATGACAATTTGTGTTTTCAGCTGAAAATAGCCGGGGTCCAGCGGGCGGGGGGGGGGGTTGCGGGGAGGGTAGCGGGGGGCGGTCAGGTCCAGGGCGAAGCCTGGTCAGGGGGTTCAGGAAGTTTTTGAATTTTCACAACTTACAAGGCATAAAATTGCATTAGGAGACACATACAGAACAGTATTGTTACAGAGCATATTACAGTACACTGCATGGAGTATATCTTGCACTGTCATTATCATAACACCAGAATTAATAATCAATACAAAAATTTACTTACATTCTGCAAACAAAATTATTTTAATGTACACTTCGATCCACACTGTCCCAAAGGCTAACCTTTATATAATATAAGATGTTCATTGTCCAGGCAGTTTCAAATTCACTGCAGTACAAACACTGTGCCTTGCCAGCTACATCGCACTTTCCGACATAGTCGTTCAACCGCTCCGTCACCTCTTCAGTTTTCTTCACGATTTTGACACTCAGTGTGACAGATTTTTCTAACAAAGCGCCAGGAACTTGTTCCTCACATCTTTGTCGATCTCTGCTATGGTAGATGTGTCCGCCTTCTCAATTAATCTCACCATATTTAGTGGTCAAATGCATGAAAACACTGCTCGAAATGAATTCTGTTTCGATTTATTTTGCACACTCAAGCCGTACAAGGCCTTCATCATTTTACATACGCCCTCCACAGTACTTAACTGCAGACAGGCGTATTGTCTAGACGCATTGTCTGGTTGGCTGATACAATGTATACATACATCACATTTATGCTGGCGCTTTGCAGAATATTTGCTATCATTGCAAAAATTTGCTATCATTGCTTAATGGGATTACAATGTTACAAGCACTTGCTTTATTACAATGTTATTAAAATGAAGGACTGCTTGACTGTAAAATGAATAATGTGGTATTACCCTCTCTACCCTCCCTCCGCCTAAAAATCTCAACGGATTTAGCAGTTTCGACAAATCGACCCTACAACTTTTGAAATCCGCGGATTTCGCGGCATCGCGGAGATTCGCCATCCCATAAGTGTAACGGCGATCACTCATATATGGTGTTATAACAGTATAATAATATATATATATATTATATATATATGCAGGATAATAATGACAATGTGGTAAATATTAATATAATGTGTAAGCTGCTTATGGCGTTTATAATACTCTCCTGATTTTTATTTATTAAAATTCTTTCGCTCTCGGCGGGCAATCAATCAAGCGGCTTCTAGTCTTTCACGCGTTGGTGGTTGTTTATTATATTTCTCCGTGGTGCTCGACTCTTTCTCCTTCTGATTTGAGTGTTTTTGATTTTGGTATTACCGGCGGGCGAGTTTCGCAGCATCCTGGTTTAATTTATTTCCCGATTGGCGCGCAATCCGTGCCTCACACGGCTCGCTGATATATCCTACCCTCCCTGTCTCTCTGCGGCGATTAGTGCGAGTACGTGCTATACGCAGCCGGGGCCGGCTGCAGCATCGGCAGGCGAGCCTGCTGCCCCCGCGCATTTATCCGCATTATTGTCTCATTATTTACATCCGCGCCCCAATTCATTCTGCACGTTTTTTATTCGGACTCATTACCGGTAGCGATCGCTCGGCGCTTTCCGCCAGCTCCTCTGCGAGACTAGTTAGGGAGTGCGCGGTGTAAATAGTGGTTTGCTGATCGGCCGAGTTTTGTTGGGGGGCGTGGTCGGAGACTGGGCTGCACGCGTCATTGATTTCGGATATAACGACGTCGTGCGCGGAAATAAACGCGAGTGTTTGCGTTTCGTATGACACCGCTCGCGTGTGACGCGTCGTGTGGTCGGCGAATATTCTCCTCTAACTTCGTATCAATGATTAAATGTTCTAAATTAACAATCAACGGAAAACGTCAACTCGTCGAGAATAGTTGGGAAAGCGATTTCGCACAGTATTATGTATGGTAATTAATATGAAACGTGAAAATCATGTTATACCGGGATAATAATTAGGCTGAGATGATTTATTGTACCGTCTTATTCGGGTGTATTTACGCGAAATCAGCGTAGTGACGTCAGTTCTTTCGCGCGTTGGTCGGTGCCACAGTTTTAATAGACTCCGGGAGAGAGAGAAGAGATGACCTCCTCGATAGAGAATAGAGAGATTGAAGTTTATGCTCGATGTCCTTACTTTCTATTCCTACTGTTATCACACACAGCACACACACACCACACGAGACACACGACAGCACACACCACACCACACACACACACCACAACACACACACAACGACACACACACACACACACACACTACATGAACTGATGACCGACTACAATCAAGCTGAAGGGTCTTGCTACAGTACAGAGACATTGAACGCTGATGACGATGCTTTTTATCTCAGGCGTAGTGGTTGGGAGTTGAAGCTGCGTGACGATTTTGCTACACGTTACAGAAGACACTCATGAAACGCTTGATGGACGTGTACACGTCCCTTCCTATTCAGAGACCATGAACGTCGTGACGATGTTAACGTCAGAACTGAACGTGATGACGATCGTCTACAAGTACAGATCAGCATGAACGCTTGAATGGACGGATGCCTAGCTACACCACACAAAGAATGAACGCTTGATGACGATGCTACGACGTACAGATGACCTGAACGCTGAAGACGATGCTCACACACACAACAGACATTCTGAACTATCGATGACGATGCTACACACACAGCAGACATGAAGTGCGGCTTGTATTGCTCGACTGCTACACGCTCATACAGAGCACCATGACGTGATGGACGATGTACACTGTACGAAACTATGAACGCTTGTCATTGACGCGATGCTACACACACAGCAGAGCATGAAACGCTGGATGACCGATTGCTACACGCATCAGAGACGATTGAAACGTGATGACGATTGTACACGACTCAGACATTGAACGCTGATGCGATGCCTACACACACACGCAGAGACATGAAGCGCTGATTGACGTATGCTACACACACAGAGACATGTAACGCTGCGTGGGTGCGATGCTACACACACAGGAGACATGAACGCTTGGTGGTACGATTGATACGACACACAGGAGACAGGAACGCTGTCTGCGTGACGGATGCCTACATCACACCGAGACAGTTGAACCTGGTATGACGATGCTACCACACTCAAACAGAGCCCATGAACTCGCTTCCGATGACGATTCTCACACACCTAGAGACGTCGATTGAACGCTGCATGACGTATCGCTACACGTACAAGCAGACGATGACAACGCTGTGATGACGCGATGCTGTACACGTACCGTATGAGACATGAACGCTTGGATGTACGATTGCTACACGGTACAGAGACCCAACTTTGAACGCTTGATCGTCGAGGATGCGTCACACGCGTACAGTAGACCATGACGTCTGATGACGATTGCTACCACGCCTACCTAGAGACTATGAACGATCTCGATGATCGGATGTACACGTACAGGACGACTCATGAACGCTCGATGACGATTCCTGCTAGCACAGGTACAGATACCTGAACGCTGATGACGGACGACGGGTATTTGGCTTAACACTGTACAGGATCGACGCTGGAACGAGCTCTGATGATCGATGCTACTCACTTGCATCAACAGAGACCATGACGCTGATGACGCATGCTACACGCACAGAGACTGTAGATGAAGTCGCTGCTGATAGACGATGCTACTACACTAACACGCGACGCAGACTCTCCTACTGATCACGCCTGAATATGACCTGTATTGCTAACACACATGCTCGCACGAGACTGCACTGCGCTGATGCACGAACGTGTCTACTCACTACAGCAGGAGTCTTATTGATACGCTTATTGGGCTGACGATCGCTACACACTACAGAGCACTGAACGTTTGTCGGTGCACGATTCGTCTTTACACACGTACAGTAGACTATGAACGCCATGCGTGGACGATTGCTTATCAAATACATATGAGCGTTACTCTTGACGCTGCATGACCGATGCCTACAGCACACACACGCAGAGACATGGAACTCGCTGAATCGATCGACTCTCTATCGTCACACTCACATAAGTGTAGACTCTCGGCGATGAACGCTGATGACGATTGCTACCAGCACACCTACACCAGGTTCAATGAACTCTCGCTGGTTATGGAGTTCGGTGGAGGATTGCTACACCACACCACAGCACACACATCACACACACCACCAACACACACACTATACGCGTGTACACACACACACACACAACACCACCAAGGAGCAAATCTCATCGAACCGCTCGATGACGATGCCGTATCACGTTTACAGAGACGTATCGAACGCTGATGACTGATGCTCACACGTAATGAACTGAAACCGCGTGATGGACGAATGCTGCTCCACGTACAGAGACTATGAACGCTTTCTGTCATTGTACTGTATGCTACGTCACCACACACCACGAGAGACATGAACGCGCTTCGATGACCGGTGGCCTACACACGAGACTCAGAGACATTGAAGCTGCTGATGACTGATATTGCTACACGTTAAGATGACGGGTCGAACGCTGATGACGATGCGCTACACACACACGAGACATTGACGTCCTGTGGTATGCTGAATGCCTGCACACACACACAGAGACCATTAACGGCTGTGACGCATGCTAACACACACTCAGAGGACATTGACGCTGCATTACGTGTGCTACACTACACACTCGCGAGAGACGATAGTCGACGACTGATTGACGATTGCTACACCGTCACGAGACGTGATGACTGCTTGATGACGATGCTACACACACAGAGAGCATGATCACCGCTGTGGATGACGATGCTAACACACACAGAGACATGAACGCTGTGACGATGCTACACGGCACAGGACCATGAACGCGTGATTCGGACCGAATTGCTACACACGACACAGAGACGATAACGCAGTGACGATGCCTAGCACACACGCACGGGGACGTGACGGCATGACGATGTACACACACCAGAGACACAGAGACGATGAACGCTGATTGACGATGCTACGACACACAGGAGACATGACACGCTGATGGACGATGGCTACCACCACACACAGAGGACTGATTGAACGCTGATGACGATTCGCCTACACGTACAGAGACATGAACGCTGCAATGACCGCGATGCTACACGTCAGAAGACATGAACGCTTGGATGGCGATGCTACAACACAGACGGACATGTACGCTGATACGTAGTGTACACCACACAGAGAACTATGAACGCTGATGACTGATGGCTACACTACAGCAGTACTATGACGCCTGATTGACGACTGCTACAGTACACGAGACATGAACGCTTGATGACGATGCGTATCAGTACCAGAGAACCATGAACGTGAGATCGATGGTGCTACACGTACAGAGTACGATGAACGCTGATGACGATTGCTTACACCACAGCACAGCAGACATGAACGCTAGATGACGATGTCTATACACGTACAGAGACTATGGAACGCTTAGTGACGATGCTGATCACGTACAGAGACATGAACCAGCTTGATGACGATGCCCATACACACCACAGAGACATGTAGACGCTTGATTGACGATGCCTACACACACAGAGAATGAACGCTGATCGATGCTTACACACACAGAGACTGAACGCTATGACAGATGCTACGCGTCACAGAGATCATGAACCCGGCTTGATGATGACAGATGCTACACACAACAGAGACTATGAACGCTGATTGATCGATCGCTACACACACATGAGAAGATGAACGCTTATGTCATGATTCGATGCTATACACGCCCACAGGGACATGAATCGCCTGCTGACGATGCCGTGGGCTCACGTACAGAGACGATGTGACACTCGCTGATGACGATGCTAACCGTGACAAGAGACTTGAACGCATTGATGATTGATGCTCGCTCCGCGCTCGCAACGCTGATGACGATTATGCCTTACACGTACAGAGACATGAACGCTGATGACGGATGCTACACACACCAGAGACTATGAACGCTGAATGAGACCGATGCCTACACGCACAGAGACATGACGACGCTGGATGATCGGATGCTTACACCACAGGAGACATGTAACGCTTGATGACGAGGTGTACACACATCCACACAGAGACCATGAACGCTGATGGACGATGCACCACGTACAGAGAAACATTGAACGCTTGATGACGATGGCTACAGTACAGAGAACATGAACGCTGGATTGACAGATGCCTCCACACCCACAGAGTCCTATGACGCTGACTGACGATGCTACGCGTTTACAGAGACGATGAACGCTGATAGATGCTAGCACACACTACCACAGAGACCATGAACGACTTTGATGACGATGCTACACACACACCACACACACCACCCACACCACCACACAGCACACACACTCACACATGGCACACACACACACACAGCACGCCCAGACAGAGACATAAAGCGCTGATTGTGATGGGGGGGGGGGACCCGCGCTGATTCTTAGCACGCCGCATTGTGTAATCGCCCCGTTACCGTCTGCTGCCGTCGTCTGGCTTACAAGTAGCGCGTAGACGACTTGTCTCTGAGCTGTCCCGAGCAACGGTGAGCGGCGACCCCGCCAAGCTGCATTCTCGCTGTCTCATCTACCGAATCATCCCGCGCCGTCCTCTCCCTCCCTCCCCTCCTGCCGCGCGCTGACCTTCTGATCGTTCGCTCCCCTATTTGTTCTTCTTGTGCGTGCATACTCGCGTATCTTATTCTCCTTGTTTTACCTTAATACGATACTGATGTACGATTTTCTTCGTATCTCTATACTCGCCGTGCTCAGTCGTGTTTTATCGTTGATGGCTGCTCTCCTTGGCCATATCCAGCTATTTGCTGTGTGCTGTGTGTAGTTGCGACGCCCGAGCGGAGGAATACTCTTGGTTTCTTCCGCGTCGTTATTTTGGTGTGTTTTTCGCTGTGACGTGAATCCCAATTGCGATTCCACATCGAAGGGTCGGTGGCTTAAATTAACTTATATCAATGCGGTGGTCACTGTCCGGGTTCCGTCGTGTGGGCAGTAATTGTAACTACCATTCGACCAGCTTGCAGGCTGTTTTAATATTAGCGGGATAGTTTAATTGACAAAGATCGTTTGGGGAGGATCGAGTCAGGTGTTGTCTTGCTGTTTTATAACAGATATCGGCTACCTCGCGTTGGTTTTGCTAGTATTAGATCTGCTTTCATGACAGACGATTGCAGGCAGCTGTTTAGCATTATATCGTTTTGTCTCTATGGCGAAATCGCTCACCGAAATGAATATGCTTGCGTTCAGCACGGATTATCAACGTTCAAGCGTTGCGCAATCGTTTGCCACCGTCGTGCTCGCATTCGGCTACCGGCCTGCGTTTGTGGAAAGGTTTAGCCCTGGCACATTTCACGCTAAATAAATGCCGGGCCGACCTACGTTTATTTTAGTGCCGCATTATTTCAGTTGTCTTATAAGTCCCCGCAGACAAAATATAAACGAACGCTACGACGTTTCACATGCTCGGTAGTGCCTTTGTGTTCTGGCGTTTCTAATGAGTGGGGTGTATGGTCCAATGCTGCGTGCTGGTTGTCGGTTTCAGACTGCCGAATCTAAGCTTCGTCTGCCGTCGTCTGCGAGCCATCTATTGTAATAAGGCTGCGGACAAAAATAAAAAAAAAAATAGACCAACGCGCCCGCGCAAATAATGTCCGTTACGGAGCAGATGTTAGGTCCTTATGCCGACGGTAAAAGAGTTGCTGGGAGAGTGACTCGCCTTCCCCCGACCAGTGCCCCTGTCCCGGCGCTCCGCTCTAATGCTTGGTGAGTGATCTGTTGACTGATTCCCGGAGCATGGCCTTGCTGCTCGTGCAAGTCATGTGGTAGCGCGCGGGGCGCTCATCGGCTGACGGAACAATATAAATAATGCACTAACGCATTCCAGTTGCGATGATCCGCGACCTTAATTCCGCGCCAGAGATAGTCTGAGGTGGGCAGAATTAGTTATGGGGCGATACGCGTTGTTCGCCAGCTGGCATGTCACGCTTGCGGCCTGGGCCGCGCGGATGGTTCTTGAGCCAGGTTTGCGAGCCCTGATTCAACCCAATTTCGCAGGCTGTCCGAGCATGGCTTCACGTGGCGTCCGTTTCAACCTCCAGCGCCTCTTACCCGCGCCTCCGTCCGTCGCGCCTCAGGTCAATCGCCTGGGTGTGCTCGGCGGGCGGCAGAGACATAGTCACATGCGGGCCGTGCTCCCGTGCCTCCCGCCCTAATTGTATGAGACCGCGTGTCCGCCGCATTTGCGGGTCGCGCGCTGGTCCTGTCGCGCTCACTTGTCCTCGCACTGTCGCTCATCCTTCTTTTTCTTTTCTCTCGCTCTCTCTTCTGCTTCTCTGCTCTCTTCTGCTTCTCTGCTGCCTGGCTCTCTCGCTCGCGTCGCGGTATTTCGTCTCCTTATTTCTCTCCCGGTCCTCGTCTTCCCCTTGCCTTCCCTCTCTCTTCTTCTTCTCGCGACCTTTCTCTGCGCCAAGAGTGGGGCTGGCGTGATCACTCAAAATCTCTCCATTGTGGCCGTACGCAGATCGGGGATCTCATTCACTCGGTCGGATTGGTGCTTTTTTTTTTCGTTCGGCCTCGTTGGCGGCCGTGGACTGGTCGTGTGGCGACGGGTCCGACCGAGGCTGGTCGGTGTATCTCGCGCTCATGCACTCTCCCTGGGGGTGGCGGGCTAGTGCGGGGGCGGGCCCGCGTCCGCTGTTGCTACCGATCGGCCGCCCATTCGCTGCATCAAAAAGCGCCGGCGATCTTACGCAGGGTCATTGTGTAATTTTGTGCGTTTTTCTTCTTTCTCGTGAGCTTTCTTTCTGTGTCCTCTCCTCGCTCTCCCTTACTTCCTTTTCTTGGCTCGCCGTGTCCCTTCCCTCTTTTCGTACGTCCAGCTTATACGGCTCCCCCAGCCCCTCTCTCCTGTCCTGTCTGTCTTCGTTGTCTCTTGTCTCTCTGTCTCTCATGTCTCTCTCTCTCTCTCTCTCTCTCTTGTCTCTCTCTCTTCTGCTCTCTCTCTCTCTCTCTCTTCTTTCTCGCTCCTTCTTCTCTCGTCTCTCTCTTTCTCTCGTCTCTCACCCTCTCCTTTTCTCTGTCAAGTGGATCCGATCGCGCTGGTTAAAGGATTCTATTCAGTTGATATCACAAGCTGGGGACGGTTATGGGTTGGAAAAGCGGGCGACAGGTCAGGGGCGCATCAAATCGATCAACTCATCAATAATATATAAAGGTGGTACGCGGGTTGTAGTGAGCTCAAACTCTCAGCCGAGGTTTCAGTCAAAGGACGGGGAGGGTCGGGCCTGGTTGGGCCGGTGGATCTAGTTTAAGCGGACCGATGCAGATTACGTTGTCTTCGTCATCGCAGGCTCTGATGGAACACCCCCCACGAGAATTATGCAAAAACGAATAGTGTATGGGTGTTGGTAACTCGGGGAGGAATTGGGATAGAAAAGCAGGAGCTGGGTGAGGGGCAGGGAGTGAGGGGGAAGGAGAGAGAGCGAGACTGGAGCAGACCCCCACACACATAGAGAGAGACAGGAGCAGGTATACAGGATCGCAGGGAGAGGGGAGCAGGGTGAAGGACGGAGAGAGCGGCAGCAGCACTGAGAGGGAAAGAGAAAGGGAGCAGGGAGATAGCGAGAGGCGCGCGAACGAGCGAGTGTTATTGTTCTATTGCATTCGGATTGGAGTTTCGATCATGTATCAGCGACACGAACTGGAAATTGTTTTGTTTGTGCGAGTCGCGTGTTCTGCCATTGTTCCTTGTTAATGAGCACATCGTTATGCACTAGTGCGAGCTAATTGAGTCCTCAGAGCTCGTTCGCAGACAACGCCACCCGGGACGTTTAACTGGTTTAAGTGTTCCGATAGTTATGCCATCGCATGTTTGCCGTCACGAAACTTCTGGCTAGCGACAATAGGCGTGTACCTGCGACGTTGATGGGAAGTCGACCGACAACTACGCGCTTAACTAAATATTTTGCTTTTGCTTGCGGCCCCCTGGAGGGGACGGAACGCATCGCTCTGTGTCATATAGAATCGCTAACTCATCTTCTGTTTAAACAGCGAAATAAGTGTGCGAGCACGGAAACGATGACTTTGACATGCGTTGAACCCGAATTGCGGGTATCTGTAGATGTAATGAGGTCTAAAACTGGAACGATGTTTTAACGGCTGTTATTGCTTCTTCCTCGGTTATACTGTTTCGTGCGAGATTGCGTCTATGATATTGTACATGCCCCGATTAGCGAATGCCCGTGTTTCCAAGGTTCGTATGTTGCTCTCTACCCAATTTTTAATTAGGTGTCGCGCGCGCGTGTATGCGAGCATAATAACACACGAACTACGTTACGGACCCAGTTCGATATAGGTTCGGTTCCATGTTCATGGGATAATATATATGCACACACGCACGCACGCACGCACGCACGTTTATCACCGCACATGTTACAGTCGCGATCATTGTGTCATCATCGGGGTGGCCTGAAATCTGAGTAATGAAACTGTCGCAGATGAAGAAACGTGCAGCGCTCTGGGTTGCTGGGCCATGCTGCCCTCTGGTTTTTAGTCCGCATATACATATATACCGGCCATGTAAGTTCTGCAAGACTAGCCTGATTAACGCCAACGTACGCGGGCAGCTGGCACTTCGTTATAACTAAGTGTGTGCAACTGTCTGAAAGATTTATTCTGTAATATCTTGCCGAATGTGATCCGCGCGGCGCAGGACGCAAGAACGTAGTTAGATAAATAATAAACACGATGAGGGTTAGGCCGGCGACACTGGTAGTTGATTTACTGTAGACGTACAAGCGACCCCATGTAGGTATAGTACCCCGGCTGTCCGAATTTAATTAATCTCAAGTGATTTTTCTCGCAACATGGCTGCCGTTTCCAGATTATTTATTGAAGGTGGGGGAGAGGTGCGGTCGAAAATCGGCTGATTAAACTTATAAATAAGTGATGTGCGCGCGCGGTCTGGTAGAGTGAGATAAAGTGCTGTGATTAGACAGTGATACGTTTTTGCAATCTTTCTAGCGGCTCGGGAGTAAGTGGTTTTTCTCGGCGGGCAAAACGTCGGCACTGCTGCACGGGCGCGCCGCTGTCATGTCGCCCGCGACGTGCTCTCAGCTCTCAGGTTAAAGTCGCTCATCGGCGTCCATTAACCGAAATTAAGTTCATTTTGCGTTTTTTTTTTCGGCGCGCGCGGACTCGACTTTGCGAGTGGCCGGTAAATAATGCATCGTTTGAAAAAGGAAATGTTCCCGCTATATGTCATCAGTAACCAGCTGCTAACGCAACACCACGCGCGCGCGCGGGGCCCCATCCACCTGCCGCTCGTACTATTCAATCGCTCTGGCCATCACCCGATGTTCATTTGCTCAGTCGGATCCCTTTTCCCGCTCTGTAACGTTTCCGTCGTTCAAACATTATTGGCTTTAGTCGCACGGTGGGATTTTAGCATAATGTGCCGGTTATTTTTCAGGCATGATTATCCGCGCACACTGAGCAGGCATTTTGTGTCCACTTTGCCGGGCATTGCTATTCATCGGCACAGCGCCATTGTCCACTCGGCGAGCGCTCGGCAAACACATCCTTCAGCGCAAATGCACCGGAATTATCGCAAATCGTTCTGCGTCTTTTGTGCGATAAAGGAAATCAAAAATAGTGAAAATATTGTTTTTTCAGCGGCCAAATTGGTCAGAAATATGCCGGGCATCGTCGGTCGGACGGCTAAGCGTATGATTGCGCTCCTCGTCGCGTTTGTTTTGTCGGTTATTCGTAAACTTCTGCGTTAGGAAATGCTTTCAGCGGTCGCTGGACAATGCGGCCATTGTCCGGCTGCCATTGTCGATCTGTGACTCTGGCCGGGCCGTGAATGCTGTGCGCACACCACAATTCTGTCAGATTCCACTGCCCCCTTTGTCGCACAACTTTTTGGCGGCATTCGCGAAGAATTCACCTTTTCAGCGGAATTGAATGAAAACGGGTAATTTCTGCTCGTTTATATTGTATTTCACAGCTGCGTCGGCCAATTCGCAAACAATGAGACGATAAAGCTTCGCATTGACCATCAAGTGAACAGGATTGTGCTTTTGTGAGGGGGAACGCAGCTTTTCGGAGCAAATTATTTCACAAAATTTAAATCATTCAGCTTTTTGACGTAAAGATTGTTCAAATTTGGGGCGTATTTGAAAGGTATTTTCGGCGCAAATAGCCGTGCCGTTGACTGATAGAGCCATTTATCGAACGAAAAGTTGTTGGCACGACAATGCGCATGCCAAACCCATCTGTGAATTAACCTGTAGCTATTCGTCCGTAAGTGTGCAATAAAATATGCATGGTATTTGTCAATAGATTCGTGAGCATGTCTCACTGAAATTTCCAAACAAAATAGGACACTTTACATTGCTTGCATGTTTTTACGGCGGGGGCAGGGATCATGTAATTGTTCGTGTAATTGCAAGGGGTTTGAATGTCTGTTTGATTATATGAATATAAACGATATGAGGTGTCAGCTGGTTCTATTCGGAGCTTCTGTGAATATTTTTACAATATAGATATCGTTTTAAAATGTAAGCGGCATAACCGATTTCATTTGCACCCTATAGACTTATATTATCCTCTATTATTTATTATATAGAAGGGTGAGCACATTGTTTATTTTAATTGTGTTATTTATCATATATATATATATATAACACACGCGCGTGCGTGCGAGCGTATGTGTGTGTGAGGCTTCACAACAACAGAATGTGAACATTTTCTGTCGTTGTGAAGCCTGACAGGATATATATATACCTATACATGTGTGTGTGTGGTGTGTGTGTGTGTGTGTGGTGTGTGTGTGTGTGTGTGCGTGTGCGTGTGGCGTGCGTGTGCGTGTGCGTGTGCGTGTGCGTGCGCGTGCGCGTGCGTGTGTGTGTATTCTTTTCATTTATTCATTTTGACATATTGAGAATGCAATAGGATGCATTTGGACAATGTCATAATATGATGCAATTTTCATTATTTTCATTGTAGAGTGACATCCCTCGTACACCAGAAGAGGCTGCTACTCGCCTTATGATGGTCATGGAAAACTATGTATTGCTGAACAGCGAAATGCACGACATCGCAAGAAAGGGTAGGTAGAGCTGTAGGGTTGCTATAAAGCCTTCTTTCTTAGCATCTCTCACCCACCTTCTCTACCTTCAGCCTTCAACCCCCTCCCCCATCTTCTTTTCTAACCCGCTTCACCTAACACCTGCTTTCCTAACACCCTTCACTCGGCTGTCTATTCTTGTGAATACTTATAAAAGCCAGCTGTGTACTGCGCATTATGTCACTTATTTTTCTATTTCCGTTTGTGTGCGTATTTTCCTATCTCAGCTGCGCATTTTCTTTGATCTCTGCTAACTTTAGGCGTCAGTAGGTACCCATACGCTCGCCTCCATTATGTTGGAATGATAGGTATTTCCTACATTGGATAATGGATTGTTCTAAAGTAGCGTTCGATTGGCCACATTTTTTAGAGAAAATCTGCTTGCTTTGTCGTACGTGTTGCCGTTGCGATGGATTGTTGCAAGTAGGGCCACCCTGTTCTATCTGCGTCGTGCCGCTCTGGCACTACCTTTGTGTCGGTTTGATGAGCGACTTTTCCACATTGCTGGGAAATTGTTGGGCAATCGTTGGCATTGTGCGCAAATATGTCTTTTTCCCGATTGCTCGTCATTGCGTTATTGCTCTGTCACACAGCTACTATCTTATTGGTGGCAGGTTCAGAAAGATTTTATCTGCTAGTTATTCGGCCATTGCGACATTTTTATTGCTTTTAGAAAAATGTCGTAATATTACGATTCGCATATTATGGAATTTCGACCATTAATTTTTTTAATCTAATCTATTTAGAACATTGCTTTCTATATTGCTGTGCGCGAGTGGTGCCGTCTGTTTGATAAAATGCGAACTACCGCAGTGGCGCCGTTTATTAAGCCTCTGTGTTCCAACAGGCAATCTAAAGCGATTCTATTAAAGCGAGTGTTATATCATACGCAACTCACTATCGCGGTTTATGAGGTTACTACCAACAGTTAGACCTTTCTAACTGCCTTCCATAAACTATATAATGGCCTCCTGTGTCCATAAGAGCTGATCGGCAATCTATAATGCATACATGAAGGACAGCGTAGCAAATCTAAATGATATCCTGTCAATTCACAAGCGCGTCATTGTGGAGCTTAAACAAACGACCATCAGTGCAGGCATGTAACAAGTGAGCAGCGCGCGCTGATGAAGCGTCTGCTTGTTACACAAACCAGTGCGGCGCAGCAGTTTATGGTCACAGTTTACGACATTCATAATGACAGCCTGACCGTGGTCTTGCAGCGTGTTCCGTACGCGTCACCTAGTTATGACCACTAAGTATAGAGTGAGCGAACTAAGGGGGTAGAATAGCCAAGTATAGAACCTACTGGCAAGTTGACACCGAACGCACTTTTGTAACGTTTCCTGCGGTAATTAAGATACGGCGATTTTATGGTTTATTTTGACAAAGCCCATTTGCAAAGAAGAATGCGGGCAAACGTCGAGGGGGAAGGCAAGGCAGGGTGGAGCCTGAACCCGATGATATTGTGTAATTATGTCGTGAGGCGCAAATAATGTAGCAGAGGGAGGGCTAGGATGCAGTAGAGGGGTCGGATTCGTTCAAAGGCCGGTGAAAGAACCAACTAGTTACCTGCACCCCCACGCCAGCCTAGTATCGCGTACGACAATGAATGTGAGTTTTTGTTGTTTATCTTGATGGGAGGAGCTACGTACAGATAATTACAACTACATACACAGGAGGGGATGTCACAGCTACGTGCATACTAGATAATTACAACTACATACATAGCATATGATGTCATAGCTACGTATACATACTAGATAATTACAACTACATACATGGCAGATGATGTCATAGCTACGTACATACTAGATAATTACAACTACATACATAGCAGATGAT
>NW_014577239.1:164151-167939 GCF_000485595.1 Priapulus caudatus
ATGACAGGTGATGTCACAACTACATACATATAAGATAATTACAACTACATACATAGCAGATGATATCATAGCTACATACATAACAGATAATGTCACAGCTACATACATAGCAGATGATGTCAGCTACGTAGCAAGGGGCTCGTTTTCAGTAACGTCTTAAATAGTTGTTACTAGCATAAGATAAAAATGTCATAGCTTTTGTAGAAGAAATTATCACTGCAAGATTATGACGTTTTAGACTTTAGATCTCATTACTACTTGTGATGTATCTGACAACGGGCCCCGGGCAATCGCAGTTATAATGCAGCTATTACGCGGTTATAAAGCAGTTATATACGCAGTATAATCGCTGTTATATACGCAGCAGCCGAGGATACACGGCAGGCGTTCCGTATCGCGTAACAGCGTGCGAGCGCGCAAGTAAGTTAAAGTGATTCTGCCGCATGGTAGTATTTCTTCATAAGACAGGTTATTTCCTGCCTCGGAGCGTGACAAAACAGCGATACTTTGCCCGACGAACGCTACCAGTGCAGTGTTATGCAGATTATAACTTCAGGGCCTTCCGCAGCGTGTCGGTAGCATTGCGTAGCGGCTATACTGGTTGCAGTTTTATACGGACAGATCTGATAAGCACAGGATGTTTTGCGCTATAAATACGCATGCCTCTAGCGCCAGAAACCCGCAGGTGTAGAATTCTCACGGTGTTGTGTTAACGACTAAAGCGAACAAACGGATTAGTAGCTGCGATGTTTGGCTGCGCGAGGGCGGGCAAACCTGTCTGCTGCGTTAATTGGCTTTCGCGGCAATATGGAATGCTGGGATAGTCACTTCTATTGTCGAATTCGAATTCAATTTCTAATAAGAAATTGTAAATGGTAAACATTTAGCTCGCATGAATCTTTGTTCGTGTGTGCCCTTGCGTGCGTTCATTTGTACGTGTGACTATTCTGTTAAACCGAGTGCAATGGGATTTCAAGCTTTCTCTTCACCTGGTTAAACTCTTCGCTTGAACGTCTAGACACCATACACGATGTTTATATAGAAAAATTATATAATGTAATAATATATTATTATGTTATTATAGATAGATAGATATGCGTTGAATGCCAGTAGTGCATAAGACCGTAGTCATTACAATTCAGTCGTTTCGTGTGACAGTAGGTGAACAGTCAGTCGTTTTGCGGGATATTTATAGCTTCCGAATATTTTCACTACGTAAGTTGGTCTTTTTACTGCGTTTAGCGTAATCGCATAGCAAGCGAAGTAATATCACACCTGTTCTGCAGGCATCGACGAAATCTATTATTACCTGAACTAAATATATCGAAATATCATTTTTGATATGAAAATCTGACCTCCGTTGAAAGGCCTTTGAAAGCAAGTTGCAGTCTTTCTAAGGAGCCATTGCCATTAAGGATGAAGTTGTATATCAAGGTGAAAACGAAGGAAAAGAGGACGACGATGCAGATAAAAACTGAAGAAAAAATTTGGAAGAATAAGAGAAGAAATAAGAAGAATGGAAAGAAAAAAAGAAGAAGGTTACGAGGAAGACTACAAAGAAAAGGAATATCACTATCATCTCCTGGCCCAGACAAGCTGCACAACTTCTGGATTAAGCATTTAACGATACTGTTAGGGTTGGGAGGTGATTTTCGGTCGAAATTGCAATGCCTACTTTATTTGATAGATCGCACCTATTGGCAGCTATGTATACGTAGAAATTATATATGTAGCCTCCCAAACAGTTCCAAATCCCCGCATTAGTCAATTCTTAACACATGCGTTCAATCATGGAAAATTTGGAAAAGTGCTAATATCTCCATTGTTAGAAATGTTGAAGTTGCTGATTTTTCAAACGCTGTTTCTCGAAACTCACAACTCTGATTTCAAACAATTTTTGTTACGTTTTAATGCTAACATGTAAAAAAAAGGGTCCCTGGAATTTTTTTAAATTTTATATTTTATAAGTTATGGCTCTTTGGTTACGAAATTGTTGCGTTTTGAAAATCACTGCAAATTTTCGTACATCTTTTCAACTTATTTCCTAAATTAAAGCATTTAAAAAAAATTCCAGGAACCCTTTTTAGTTCATATTATGAACAACTTATGGTTAAAAGTTTAGGTCCCAACTCTTTACTGTTTCTGAGAAATGACAAAAAAACATCTTTTTGTATAAATTCAAAATTTTTGCCGTTACTTAATTAGCGATCAATTTTTCGATCGAATTTTTTATCGAGAGCGGAGAGCGACATCTCTCTTATGTAGTGGATATGAGTTTGATTGAATTTGATGAGCAGTTACGTTGCAATGCCCTTTACAGTGTTACCCGTCCGTAACCCTAACAGTATCCTTAAGTGCCCTCCATAAACAACTGACCAGGACCTTGAATGACACCATCAAGGATCCAAGCAATAGCCCTAAGTGGTTGACATCAGGAATCACCCTCCTTCTTTCAAAAGGCAAGGATACAAAAAAAAACAAAGAACTATCGACCAATCACTTGCCTGCCTACCACCTACAAGATTCTCACTGCTGCAATCACCAACCGCCTCTTCAATCACTTACAGAAGAGAAACATCCTCACAGATGAGCAGAAAGGCTGTAGAAGAGCGTATAGAGGGTGCAAAGACCAACTTCTCATCTGTAACATGATTGTGAGCATGGCAAAAACCTCAAGAGGAACCTAGGAATGGCATGGATTGATTATAAGAAAGCCTTCGACAGTGTCCCACATTCCTGGATTCTCGCAGCCATGAGAATCTACCGTGTGTCACCAACCACCATTCAGTTCATGGAAGCTACAATGGAGAAATGGAAGATTGAAATGCTCCTCTTCTCTCATTGAGGCTGCCTCAGGACAGAAGATATCTCAATCAAGAGAGGAATCTTCCAGTGCGACTCGCTCTCTCCCCTGCTATTCTGCTTAGCAACATGCTGAATAGACAGGGTATGGGATTTACAGTCGATAAACACAACACCATCAGCCACCTGCTCTACATGGATGACCTCAAACTGTTCACCAAGAACGAATATGAGCTGGAGCAGGCCTTGGTAACAGTCAAAGCATTCAGTGATGACATCAAAATGTAGTTCGGCTTGGAAAAGTGTGCAACCGCAATCTTAAAAGGTGGTAAGCTAGTAAAAAGCTTGATGAAATATCGAGCTTGATGACAAGACGGTCCTACAAAGTCTGAATCACGAGGACACCTACAAATATCTTGGTGTAGACGAAAGTGATGGTATTCAGCATGCAAAGATGAAGGAGAACATTGCTAAGGAGTACTATCGCCGAGTCCGCCTAGTTCTCAAGTCTGAGCTCTGCTCAAAAAACAAGATAACACCGATCAATAGCCTGGCACTCCCGGTCTCCGTGTACAGCTTCGGGGTGATAAACTGCTTGCGATCAGAATCGAAAGGATGGATCGCAAGACAAGAAAGCTACTAACCATGCACGGGCTCCATCACCTAAAAGCAGACGTAGAGTGGCTGTACATCAAGAGGCAAAACGGTGGTCGTGGTCTCATTGAACTGATGTATGCGTACAACACTGCCATTGTAGGTCTGGGCGACTACATCGAACTTAAGGAAGACAAATTTACAAAGTTTATCAAAATCCATCAGTCTGGAAAATCAAAGCACGCTCTCTTACGTGAGGCTAAAGTAATCAAAGCCAAATACTTGGCTCCTCAGCCCACTAGCCAATCCTCAACAAAGCAGAGACTGGAGGCCAATATAGAAGCAGAGAAGATCAAGGTATTGAACAACAAGCCTTTGCATGGAAGATTCTA
>NW_014577239.1:168699-182470 GCF_000485595.1 Priapulus caudatus
TGATCCACTTTGGAAATAATAATAATAATAATAATAATAATAATAATAATAATAATAATAATAATAATAATAATAACAACAATAATAATAACATCCAAACACGAACATCAAGACATTTATGCGATTAACTGATGCGTGGGAGCCATCGTTACGTATTGTTCCCATACCCTCGTTCTTAACTGCTAGACTTTTGTTGGTAACGACGCCATTACATAGGTAAGCAAATCTCCTGACGCCAATGACGACGACCAATCAATTCATCCGCTCTGCATTCCTGCGCTCCTCTAGCGTCTACATTATAACATCATTATCTCATTTTTGTCATTGTCATGAGATTGACGGACGGACATATTTTGGGCTTGACGTCGGCCCAGCAGGTGTAATGCTGCTGCCGCTGACGTCACTGTCGCTGCTGCTGCTGCCGCTGACGTCACTGTCGCTGCTGCTGCTGCCGCTGACGTCACTGTCGCTGCTGCTGCCGCTGATGTCACTGTCGCCGCTGCTGCCGCTGACGTCACTGTCGCTGCTGCTGCCGCTGACGTCACTGTCAATGCTGCTGCCGCTGACGTCACCGTCGCCGCTGCTGCTACCTTCCCGCTGACCACAGCACCCACACGCAGCGTTATTCCGGTGGAATCGTGGTACTGTGTTCCTCGGGGGGGGGGATGTTCCTACTGTGGTTCCTGGGCCATATTTTATTTTCGATTTATGATTTGAGTATTTTTCGTAATCGTGTCTACCCATAAGCGCGGAACCTATACTACATCGTATTCGCTATACTATTATATACTATTCGCTAGTGTTGCGTACACGAATGACACCACAAACGAACGCACGATCACGCGCGCAGACATGCACGCACGCGCGCCCACTACATAAACGTACACGCGGAGATGAAAGCATCCACACAGCTGTACACACCCACATACGCGCACGCACACACGCATACCTAATGAAGCATGTACCCATATGCAAATACGTAAGTACACGCACGGACGCACACACGCACGCGTGCATACGCACCACCGCCACCTACACCTACACAATATGCAATGAAGAATGATCGATCACACCACTGCGTGGAATGCATCGAGTTAATTTATCATTTCCCAAATGAAGCTTGGTTTCATTTTTCGCAGCGCTGCCAGCGCCGCCACTTTACGAGCCTGTGTTTACCTTTATTGACTGTTGAAGTGTATAGCAGCTCCCGTCAGCAGTGCATAGCATTACACGTGACAGCTGCTTAGAGGCTCGTATTGGCCGTGAAGATTTATTGCCGCCAACAGTGTGCGCTGGATACGTCAACTCGGAGGCGACTGCACGAATGTTCGTCTGGCTGCGTGGAATCGCTACGTCATTTTTCGTTATGTAGTTCGATCGGTGCGTAAATTGTTTTCGCCGCGCCGTGGTAGCGCGATGCAGGCAGGAAGGTTGAAAGGAGGACGTGTGCCCTCGCCTTTCCCCCTCCCCTTCCCTTCCCTCCCCTTCCCTCCCCGCGGGTGTTGCTGAGTGGAGTAGCCGCCTTCGCGATTGCAATTAACCTGTCCTGTGACAGCGACCCGGCGGTGATGCGTCTTGGCAATGTTTGCCAAACGCTCGGCCGCCGCGCGCATTGTCTATGAAGACATGCTCCGTCACGGAGCACGAGGGCCGCTGACCGTACGAGTACGACGATTGTCTCATCGTCATCATCATCGTCATCATCATCGTCATCGTCGTTGTCCCATCTCTATCCCGTATACTAATTACGGCTCGCGTTCAGTAGTAAAGTAAAGCATGCGTCTTAATGATGCGCGTTGTTGTTTGTTTAGAGGCTCGACAGGCGATGATGTGATCGTGTTGGCAAGAGGGGTTGTTCGTACGCGTATTGTTCACAGTAGTCTCATGTAGAGACCCTACCTTACAACTCCCGCGCACCGCTCCTGTACCTGCGCCACCAAGGAAGAACACCAACCCTCGTTTCATGCACCAACCGGCTATATGTACACACACACACACACACACACACACACACACACACACACACACACACACACACCACACGCCGCACGGACGCACGCACACGCACACGTATATATGTGTGTGTGTGTGTGGTGCGTGCGTGCGTGCGTGGTGCGTAAGTGCGTTGGCGTCGGTGCGTGCGTTGCTGGTGTGTGTGTGTGTGTGTGTGTGTGTGTGTGTGTGTGTGTGCGTGTGTGTGTGTACGTACGTACGTATGCGTGCGTGTACGTACGTGTGCGTGCGTGTGCGTGCGTGTGTACGTGTGTACGTGCGTGTGTGCGTGTGTGTGCGTGTGTGTGTGTGTGTGTTTGTGTGTTTGTGTGTGTGTGCGTGTGTGTGCACATGTGTATGGCGCGGGCGGTTGCGATGTTGGTAACGTACATAACGCGCTGTCAGTTGGACGCGGGAGACCTTGTTTGCGACTTGAGCATGGCTCCTCTTTGTGCTTAATATATTAGCAGGCATTTCACCTTTAGAGCCGCTGGTTCTGCCCGCGCTGCGAAATTCCGTTGACAATGTGTCTCATTACAGGTGATTAGAATATTGTTTGCGAATTTGTGCGAAGGTGAGCTAAATGACAATTCCTCGACGTCAAGCGAAAAGTTTTCCCGAACTAATCTCCAGTAATAGATAATATATGCCTCTCGGGGGAGTGTTCCGTCCCTTTGTGTTTACACAGGGGATTACGTAATGATAACAATTTTAACGCTGCGTTATTCGCTCACTTGTCCAATAGAAGTGCTACCCGCAATTAACCATGCATGCGCTAATTTCTTGTTAGCGGCAACTAGCACGTGCCATTTCTGTTTCGCGGGGGTGCAGGACGTCGCCATGCTGTCCCCTGATGTGCCGATTATGATCAGTACGTGGACAGAAGAGGTAG
The DNA here is from genome assembly GCF_000485595.1 of Priapulus caudatus. NCBI lineage: Eukaryota > Metazoa > Priapulida > Priapulimorpha > Priapulimorphida > Priapulidae > Priapulus > Priapulus caudatus. The sequence goes on from NW_014577239.1 coordinate 171,584, forward strand.
CTTATTATGCGAGCAGTTACTAGTGTATACCACATACTATAGTATGTCAGTTGTTAAAGAAGGCGCGAGTGAAACAGCGACCGTATAGTTAGTGATAGAGTAGTGATAGAGTGATAGAGTAGTGACCCGAGCATACGTCATCGGCTTCCCACGTCTCTCTCTCTATTTCTTTTTTTCTTGTTTTCTTCCTTCTCTCTCTCTCTCTCTCTCTCTCTCTCTTCCCTCTCTCTCTTTCTTCCCCTCTCTCTCTCTCTCTCTCTCTCTTTCCCACTCCCTCTTTCCTTCGCCTCACCCATCCACCAATCCCCTCCAGGAATGCTCGAGTGCGCTCTTGCACGGAGTCAGTAATGGTGTACGTTTCCCCGCTGTGCGTCTCGCGCCACATTGTGGCATAATTGTCGGGCGCAGAGTGGCGTCCTGCGACGTGGCGACCGGGGCGCCTGTTAGCGGGTCTTTGCTGGTGCGCCGACGCGTGCCGGCCACAGCCAGATGGCCACCGCGCCAATTTTATGCCACATTTGGTCATCTGAAATGCTAATTTGTCCGCGAGAAATTAGCTCTTTACGAACGCTGCGGTGTGCTCACGTTTTGCTGCTGGCCAGCATCCTCCGAGGTGGATTTCGACAGCTGTCTCTCTGTTTTCGCGTGCGGCTCCGCGTTATGTGGAGCCGAGGAAGTCTTGTGAAGATTTCACTACTACTCTCTCGCGCGCGATTTTTGTTTTTCTCCTCTCACCCGCTCTCTCTCACTTTCGGTCTCTCTCTCTCTCTCTCTCTCTCTCTCTCTTCCCCTCTTATCTCTCTATCTACCTGTCTCTCCCTTTGTCTCTCTCTCTCTCGCTTCCCCTCTTATCTCTCTATCTATCTGTCTCTCCCTTTGTCTCTTTCTCTCTCTTTTTTGTATCTATATATCTGTCTATCTATCTATCTATCTATGTCTGTCTCTCTGTCTATCTGTATATCTATTTATCTATCCATCCATTTATCCATGTATGTCCCACTCTCCCGTATTTCGTTTCTCTCTTTCCCCCTTCTTTTTCTGTCTGTCTGTCTGTCAATCTCTCTCTCTCTCTCCCTCCTCTCTGCTTTCTCTCTCCCCATCTTCCTTTCCCTGTATCTCTTTGTCTCTCCCTATCTATCTATCTATCTATCTCCTACACGCTCTGCCTCACTCTCTTTCTTTTATCTCTATCTCTCTCTCTCTCTCTCTCTCTCTCTCTCTCTCTCTCTCTCTCTCTCTCTCTCTCTCTCTGTGTTCTTAAAATCGATCAATTCTTCAAGTTTGAGTTCTAATAACAAACTGTTCTCCGTTTCGGTATCAATGGCGCATCGCGAAAATGCAAATGAGATGGTAGGAGGGAAATGAGGCGCGTTTGTATCTGGCCGATATTTAAATATAAAAAGAATGAAATCACGGACGCAGAGAACGGTGCTCTTGTCTAGTAGACTATGCTCGCTGGGGGGAGGGGAGCAATAACAGTATAATCGCTAGCGGCGCGCGCGCTGGTATCCACTGACGGTATGCGAGCTCATGGCGCGGTATACGATTGAAAACGAGGCGCCGAAATAGTGGCGGCATCTTCCAACTACTTGCGGCATCGTTTAGCCAGGTTTAACGAACGACCAGGTTCGTTCGGGAGACCACAACTCGGCGTGTTTTGCCAGCGTGCGTGTTGATGTTTCTCTCGTCGCCGTGTCTCTAATTAGTTAGTGTAAGAGGCGGCCCGATGTGCGTGCGCGCATTTAGAGAGCCCGCGCTGCGTTTTTGCCGCGCATGAATGGCGTGCATTGTGCGCGCGTTGCCGACCAACTGGTGCGTCCCGTTCCCGCTGCTCCGCGATATGCCAATTTACTCACCAGGGGGCCGCCCCGTCCGAGCCCGTGGCGCATTGATCGAGCGCGCGAGAGTTTGCGGCGTCAGCGGAGATTGTAAAGCGTTCACATCGCCGCGGCGCCCTACCATGTCTGTATCGTCAGCGCTCGTGTTTCGTGGGGGTTGACGAGAGTCGGGGGCATGCAAGATAAGCGTTTACGGCGCGGCTGCTTGTGATCGGATGCTCTAATTAGCTAGAGGAGATTCCAGCAGTGCTGTCTAGTTTTCGACTCTTGGCCGTCCGTCCGAGTAGCGCGTTTACATCTCATTGCTCGTCTTCATTTTAAGCCCCCGCGTTCTAGTTCACATCTTTGCGACCGTCCCTCGTGCGCAGCTGTTACGCACGCTCCTGCTGCTGCTGCTGCTGCTGCTGCAGAGCCGAAGTTGGCCGGCGTGAGGCGTGTCGTGTGACACTGTCCCCGCCTCCCCATCCACCCTAACGACCCTTCCGTAGACTGTCCCCGCCTCCCCATCTACCCTAACGACCCCTCCTCCGTAGACTGTCCCCGCCTTCCCATCCACCCTAACGACCCCTCTTCCGTAGACTGTCCCCGCCTCCCCATCCACCCTAACGACCCCTTCTCCTTAGACTGTCCCCGCCTTCCCATCCACCCTAACGACCCCTTCTCCTTAGACTGTCCCCGCCTCCCCATCCACCATAACAACCCCTTCTCCTTAGACTGTCCCCGCCTCCCCATCCACCATAACAACCCCTCCCCCGTAGACTGTAGCTGACGTAGCAAAAGATCAAATCCTTCGAAACAAAACTTATGGCAGCAGGTGCTAGCAGCGGTCAGCTTCCGGTCAGGAGCGCGCGTGCGGGGGGCGTGATTTTTTCCCCTAGGATAATCAAGAACATAGGGCTCTAGTGAGCGCTGCCATTGGTTGAGATTGTTTCGTCGCTCAATGACGTCACAATGTCGTAATATTCATGGCACATCCATAATCTATAATTTCGATAATGGTGAATAGCCGAACGCGTAGAGCACCTAAGTCACGGCTGAAAGGTCGTTGGATCGAATCCCATCTGTTTTTTAATTATTTTCCTGTTTTCTGTATTTTTCTATCTTTATCCATTTAACTATTTTTTTCCAATTAACGCAAATATTTACATGATTTATTTACAACAATTCATTTTTACAACAAATTTTTTAATAGGGTTAGGGTTAGGGTCACAATGCACCATAAAAGATGAGTTTGAGGCACGTGATTTGTATCAACCAATGGCAGCACTTACTAGAGCCCTATGTTCTTGAGTATCCTAGGAAACAAAATCACGCGTGCGGGGGTCATCTTCTGGTTGGGAGCACGTGCGGTCATCTTCCGGTCAGGAGCACGTGCGGTCAGCTTCCGGTCAGGAGCACGTACGGTCAGCTTCCGGTCAGGAGCACGTGCGGTCAGCTTCCGGTCAGGAGCACGTGCGGTCAGCTTCCGGTCAGGAGCGTGCGAGCATCAGCTGCACTGAGGCGCTGTGTTGAATGAAGTGTGATGCAATCAATCAGTGAGCGAGGCAGTGACCGTGTTGTGAGAGCGGCGCGTCCTCCTGTGATTGCTCGGTGGGCGCACCGTGAGACGAGATACAAGTACTCCGCTATCGCGTGAATACTCAGATGGGTGCATCACGGGCGCTGTTGTCGTGCTGGTGTAGCATGATGTACGGATATATATATTAGTGATGTCACGATCATCGATTATACTCGATCATCGGTTGAACAGTGGCTCAAACCAAGCGCTTGGTTATCAAAATCCATAATCGATTTCATCAAAAAAAAACTTGGAAAAGTGATGAGAATCAGAGATATCATCGCTACTATACAAGTTATCCTTTATTAACATACATGTATTATACACACAGTAGTAAACAGTGCAAAACAAACAGTAAACAGGGCTAAACAAGCACATACATGCACACACGTACATGCACACGACGTTACGCACACGCAGGCATTCAACACCCCGAGTAACCGATTGTAACCGATCATCGGTTACTTGGGTCCAACCGATGATCGATTACGAAATTACAACCGATTGACAACACTAATATATATATACATACATATTGGGTATGTCGAAGGCGGCATATTATATAATATGCCGCCTTAGACATTACGAACGCGCAATAAAGGTCGTACCAAAGTCACAGTTATGATGCGCAGTACATGTTGTTCGTGTCCCCGCGCAGTGTAGGGGGGGGGGCGATTGTCATAGGGGGGATGTTTACGATGCTGCAGCGGTGGCGGCATCTTGACGCGGTGATAAATGTTCCTGTCATCGTCTGCCTGTCGATCACCGTCATCACGTGTCGCCAGCGTGCGTGCGTGCGTGCGCGCACCTTCACCGTGTATGCCGGCGACCTTCACTGTAATAACGGTTTTTGCCCGACTTGTTAGAAAAGCTGTGACGAAATGATTAATGATTGGCGGAAGTGTGAGCAGGTATTATACGATCTCGAGTGGCGTTTAATTAGCTAGCTGCGGGGAAGCGTGGTAGTCGCTGGGAAGAACTGGGGAGAGTTGTTCTCGTGCGTGAATCACGCAGCTTATGTCACTACCCTGTACTTCTATGAACATTCAGGAGCGCTATTGCGTATCTGCCTGTATCGCACTACAGATATATGATTAGCAACGCAGATGTACATTGCAAACAGACAACCAACTGTAATAGCAGTTGTTTTTCTGCGTTCTGGTTCATTATGTCTTTCTCGAGTACATCTGTTAATTCTGTTGATATAGTATTTGGCGGAGAGTTTCATTTGTTTAACGGTATGTTCCCACAGATCTTAAATCGGCGTGCGGCCCGCAACCCTTACAGGAACTGTCTACACTGATGCAGTCGACTCCCTCATATTGTGGCACTATTACTTACGTAAGCTTTCCTAATTGTTTTCCAAGTCGCCACCAGGTAATTCTCTTGCCACCATTGTCTTCACTGATTGATCGGCCAGGCTAACTGCTCTGTATCCGTATTCGTTCGAAAGGGTCATCGGCAAACATTAGCCAATCATGTTTATACTGTTTGCGAGTCGCGCTATGGCAGTTTGTGCGCTGGAGTGGGACAGCGTCAGCGATATAAGACTATAATGTCGAGCATGCGTTACCTTTCATCGGCGCCCCGGATTAAAGGCGTGGATTAGAGGGTCAGCGGTGGCTGGACTCTGTGATGACCGCGCGATCATGCACGAGACTGTGGGGTTGGGTCGCGCGGACACGCAGCGCGAGATAAAGCGACAACACTTGTCGCGCGGATCATGTCTAATTGCTGGGACATGCTCGTCAGCGATTGTAGCCTTCCTGTCGGTCATTAGCGGACAAATCTGCAGCCGCGGACGGACGCGCGGACAATACGTGCACGGCCACCTTTGTTCCCGCCAGTACTTGACCGTTTGCCTTCGACAGGACAGTGCTCGTGACCAACTGGTACCTGATTACCACTCTTGGTACTGATACTTTTGAATTGGGGAGCACAGGTGAAGTGCGGCCACGCGTTGCTCTAATTGAAATAACAGTCGCTGACTACTTGTCTGTGGAATTGAGATATTCTATTATATGTGTTGCGAACGTCAATTCTAACGTTTATTCTACTTCGGCCCTTTATATATCATCTTCGGAAAGCGTTAGACCAGACAACACAATTAGCAGATGTCTAGGTTTATTTTTGTTTGGTTTATCATTATTGTTATTGTTTGTGTATGTGATAAATTTATTGCATATTATTTAATTAAAAAGGCATTTTAATAATTAAATCTCATTTATTGCTTTCGCGTATTTAATAATTTTTACATTTATTTTTTAAAGCCGTATATGCGTGTGCATGTTTGCGGCCAGCCAAACCCTTAGCGTTGCTGACGCGTCACATTGGTTAAGGCGTCACTAGTATGCCGTCGCCGATTCTCATGTAAATATGTTTCCTAACTGGGACAATCATGCGCCTGGAATTAATTGAACCTTAGCGGGCAATAATGGGATAAGAGACGACAACAGTGGGATTATAACGGGCCACAATGGCTTTACCTGGGATCGTGTGGCTAATCCTTTTAGCCTAGCACTGTCTGCATCACAAACATGGGATTAAGCCTGTATCTCGCTTCACCAAACATACAGACGTAAAGATAAGGAAGTGTCTGCGTGTGTCTCTGTCGTGTGGCCTGTCCGCTTGGTGTGCCCATGTATTCGCTTACTGGATTAGTGTTTGTGCGAGCAGTTTACGGTGGCAGACAGTGGCTCCGATAGCCTGCAAAGCGGAGATTTCACGCGTTGGGTTGCATTCTTCACATCGGCTCGCAGATGTACAGTAACTAAGGTTTCTGCTATTAGTACAACCAGGCTCCGTAATTAAATTGAATTATATGATTAATATTAAATTTTTACGATAAATGTTAACTGTTGTCAGTCTATTTAAACGTGCGACCGGGGCGCCACTCGTGGGTCACAATAGGAACTACTCCTGGGTGTTTTAACGTAGGTGATAGACCTTACGGTATTAATATCGTAAACGTTTTTAACGCAATAACATAGAATTTCTTCTCGTGTCATCCGCGCCTTCTATGTTCATTCAGCACATCTATTTATTGTACGATCAAGCTCGAATCGTACTCAAACCTGGCAATCTTGCGGTAATGTCGGCATACCCGGACGCTGCTACTGCTGCACCATTCGTCCTCGGCTCCTGTGTGAGCTGCCAGTACTAATCAGTCAGTAGTAATATAACAGTAGTAAGTCATGATGGGCTACTACTCGTTTGTCTGTCTTTCTGTCATGTGTGTCAATCGTGCTGAGTCGGGCTGTGAAAGCGTCGTTGGCAACAGGAAACGGCGGGTTTTTATTGCATCTTACAATAGGACAGTGTCATGATCACGTTGACTGGTTCGGTGACAGGCAATACGTCACGACGTGCCGTTGACAACACTCGCCCCATTGTTGTAGAAGTGACTTCGTTTTGCGCGTGAACTTGGCACGAAATCGGTGGTTGTTTGAGATTGTAACGTTTGCATGCATGTTAATACATGAGCTAGCGAGAGAATAGACATGGCTTGCGTACCAAGTGCGCTGTGTGAGTGGGGACGTGCTTGTGCCTAACACGTTACGTTGGTCACTGTACTATAAGCACGGGAGTGCGGAAAAATATAGTATTATAGTATAAGCTCTTTATGGTTATTCGACACTAATGAAACAACGAAAATTATTCCCGTGTATGCGTATATTTATTTATCATTTGCTCAATGTGTTCGAATTGAATAAATTTTAGGACATATAGATGTATATATATATATATATATATATATTATAAAAAACAAATTGAACGCAACGTAATGTATATTTTATTCAGAATATAATTTCAATTTTCGTGATCACAGTTCACGGTATATTCACTTACACACACGCGCGCACGCACGCACGCCGTGAGTGAGGAAGAGAGAGGAGAAGAGAGAGAGAGAGAGAGAGAGAGAGAGAGAGAGAGAGAGAGAGAGAGAGAGAGAGAGATGGTGAGAGAGATGCATTGATAGATAGATAGATAGATAGATAGATAGATAGATAGATTAGATAGATAGAAGTAAGATAGATAGATAGATAGATAGATAGATAGATAGATAGATAGATAGATAGATAGATAGATAGATAGATAGATAGATAGATAGATAGATAGATAGATAGATAGATAGATAGATAGATAGATAGATAGATAGATAGATAGAGAGAGAGGGAGAGAGAGAGAGCGAGAGAGGGAGAGAGACAGGGAGAGAGAGAGAGAGAGATATATATATTATAAATCGTTTTAATTATTTGTAATATATTAGAGACTACTTATCATTTAACTAATGTCCTAAATTCCTAGTAAATAAAATGCAATTCACCTAATATATATATATATAATATAATATAATATGTAATATATATATATATAAACATATAACCCACTAAAGCACGGCCACATAAAGACACGTCCAATGCACTAATTCGTATTCTGCGAGGATTAAGCTATAATTATTCGTAAAGATACGAGTATTAATTACTGGACTGATGTGTCAGCGCATCCATATACATGAGCTTAGCATGTGCATGGTTGCGCCTGCATGTGTCATGCAAGTGACACTTAAACAACATTAACAACTAATTGTCGATTAACGGGCTTTTTGCAACATTGTCACACTCTATCAGCGTATGTCTTCATACATAATCTGCCCTAAATTTCATGCCGGTGATAATAGTAGTTAATTAAAATTGTACGACTATGAACTGAGAAAATGGTCTGTCGTTCGTGATTTCGACATTGACCGAGACTTTATATTCAAAATCTCAAAATGTCGAATGTTCTATCTCTTGGAATCAGTCAGATGGATAAATCTAAAAAAATCATAAACTTCGAAAAAAACGGTGGTCCATGCTGTAAAATTACATTATAGTCTTATGCTGTGTTGCACTCTGTGAGTGCATCGGTATTTGTCTCGAAGATTTTACAGTATCATGACCATGATTCTCTTCTAATCCACTTGTAATTTATGGCGCGATTTGGAAGGGACCGACCCACCCACCGATCGACAGCGTACATCACCAGGCAGACATCTTGACCATAAATTCTGCCGGAGTACAACTAGACTTAAACCGCTAAAACTCTTAGCACACAGGGGCTGCCTGCTGTGTGGTTTTTAGAGCCATGTACCGTGGGTGTAGGCGCGGGCATGGCAACGTCAGGCGAGCTCCAAGTCTACACACCCAGCGTGGACAGTCGAAGTGTTCGGGCAGGTGTCCCGCTGCTCGCTATCACAGTGGCACGCGTGTGCGGAGAGGAGAGAGCAATGAAGTAGTGAGAGAGAGAGAGAGAGAGAGAGAGAGAGAGAGAGAGAGATAGAGAGAGAGATAGAGGGAGAGAGATAGAGAGAGAGAGAGAGAGAGATAGAGAGAGAGATAGAGACAGGGGGAGAGATACGTACAGAGAGAGAACGATACACACACGGAGAGAGACAGAGACGGCGACAGCAGAGAGAGGGAGAAAGCGAGAGAGCGAGAGAGAGAGGGAGAGCGAGAGAGAGAGGGAGAGCGAGAGAGAGAGAGAGAAAGGGAGAGAGAGAGAGAGCGCGAGAGAGCGCGAGAGAGAACGAGAGAGAGAGAAAGACACGCACACGGATAGAGAGAGGGGAGAGAGAGAGAGAGAGAGAGAGAGAGAGAGAGAGAGAGAGAGAGAGAGAGAGAGAGAGAAGGGGAGAGAGCGAGATCTAGAGAGATAGGGGGACAGCGAGCCGGCAGCTATGGCCGGCGGGGTGAGCCTATTAGATTCATATTAGCGCGTGAGTAGAAATGCCGATCGTACGGCGTCTTCCTTTCAGTTTTCATTCCGGCAAATTACGACAGAATCGGCGCGCTGAATGGACGGCGAAGTGGACGATGGGGCTTCGTCTAAATTAGTCACCGCAAGCACTTCACTTTGCACCTTCTTAGTATTCCATATCCGAAGTGGAAAATGGCGCGCAGTGCTTAAATGCGATTACGTACGATCGCCGCGGTGTTGGCTGGCTGCGTGGCTTGCTGAGCACTGCTAGCTGTGTGGCTGCGGCTGGGTGCATGCGCGCGCCGACGATGCTTGCCAGTCTGCTCTCGCCTCGCCATTGAGTGAAGCCCGACGCATTAACGGTCGCCGCGTCTGCTCGGAGCGCCACGCGCTCCGTCGAGAGCCCATTTGTTGCAAATTGGCAGAAATGAGATGAAAGCAGTGAGCCGTGCAGACAGTTAGTCTCACAAAAACGCGCGCGCGCGCGGCGCGATGCTGCCTGGTTTAGACAATTTAAGGCGTGGAATGGATAGGTTTCGCAGACGCGCGTGCGTCCGACGAGGAATACTGATTGCGCACTTAGCTGCCGCTTCAAAGCCCGTCGCCAACAATGGCGGCCCCGCGGCGCGCGCGCTCGCAAAGGAAACTCTGCCGAGAAAACGGCGCGTCCGTGCTAGCGAGAGAATGCACCGCTATAACCTCGTCAATGAAGCCACCTCGGTCGGCGCTGGTGGGTGCGCAGGCCCACAAAGCGCACGGACGACCCGACACGGAGCCGTCGTATATCTTAAACGTAATGCGATTATTGTCCGGCCAGATTCTGTCGAGAATAATCGCTTTTGTGCTGCCGAGAGACGACCGCCTCGCTCCGTAATTCGCTGCCAGGCGGGTCATAATTGCAACAAGACGCGTGTGCGCGCGCGCGGAGACACAGCCGCGCCTGCCGTCGCTCGCCGACGATCCCTCCCCGAATAAATCGACGTCATGGGACGTGCCCGCTACACCTCGATCACAAGCCCGCGCGTATAGAAGGAGCGACGATATATATATATATATATATATATATAGTAGTTACAAGGTTCGCAACGCTCCAGCCCGATCAGTGGTCGACGCAACTGTAAATGTACGTAACTGTACGTAATGGTTCAGTTTTGAGCGGAGGGCTTTTAGCCTCTCCCGCACGTGTGAAACCATTATTTTCATCGTGCTTCTCTGCTGCTCACAAAGTCAGACCAGAGGCGCAAGTCTTGCCAGCGCTATATTCGCGAGCGCATTAAGACGCGGCCGCTGCGAGGCGCGCATAAAAGCTCGGTTTTCACGATGCGGGCCGACGATGTTGCTTCGCATGCAATGCACCCTGCAGGACATAAACCGAAAACCCTCTTTGCCTCTCTTGTGCGAAGCTAAACGAATTCAGAGGTTTGCAAAGTGTTTTCATAAAGCCGTCGGTTCATAAAACGGGCCGGCATGAGCGCATGTTGATGCTGTGGCTTTCAGCCGACGGGCTCGCCATTAACTCCCCGCCGCTTGCGCGATGTAGCGAAATAAAGACGCGCGGCGGATGGCATGCAGATTTCGTCATTAAAGTCTTACTGCGCGCGCGCCCGACGCCAGGCTTAGGCGAGGATGCCACAATAGTTCGCAACTGCCTCGAGCTGCTCCCTCCCTCTCTCTCTCTCTCTACTCTCTCTCTCTCTCTCTCTCTCTCTACTCTCTCTCTCTCTCTCGCTCTCTCTCTCTCTCGCTCTCTCT
>NW_014577239.1:182480-188199 GCF_000485595.1 Priapulus caudatus
TCTCTCTCTCTCTCTCTACTCTCTCTCTCTCTCTCTCTCTCTCTACTCTCTCTCTCTCTCTCGCTCTCTCTCTCTTTCTAGAGAGAGAGAGAGAGAGAGAGAGTGAGAGAGAGTGCGTGTGTGTGCGTGCGTGCGTGCGTGTGTGTTTCTGTCTCTGTCTCTGCCTGTACCTCTGCTTCTGTCTGTCCGTCTGTTTGTCTGTTTGTCTGTCTGTCTGTTTCTCTCTCCCCGTATCTGTCTGCATGTCTGTCTCTCGTTCTTTCCCTCTATCTCTATCTCGCTCTCTCTGTCCCTCTCCCCCTCTCTCTCTGTGTGTGTGTGTGTGTGTGTGTGTGTGTACGTGCGTGCGTGCGTGCGTGTGTGTGCGTGTGTGTGTGTGTGTGTGTGTGTGTGTGTGTGTGTGTCTGTCTGTCTGTCTGTCTGTGTGTGTATGTGCGTGTGTGTCTGTCTGTCTCTGCGTGCGTGCGTGCGTGCGTGCGTGCGTGCGTGCGTGTATCTGCTTTGTAAACCGGAGAGTCCTTCATTGAATGACCGACCGTTATGGTACCTGACAGCTCTGCTGTTCGCGACGATTTCGCCTCGAGCTAGAAAAGTGCTGCAACTGCGGCTAGGCCCATACAGGCCGTTAATGGAGACATCTAAAAAACGCGGGCAGATGTGGCGGCCATATTCACCGGCAGTACAATATGGGCGTGGGTTGTCGTACGTCGCGGCGTATTGCAGCGGTTCCACTCTCATATCGGTTTGGCCTTGAGCACGAAGTAAAATGCAGTGTCTTTTATTTGTTGCGTGCATATTATTATTTATCATGCAGAACCTTTTTTTTTTAAATTTACTAATAGTTAATTTGAACTGCGTTTCAGTGCGCGCACGTTTTAAGTCGGTGTTTCGTTAGAGTGCCGTAGTTCATATCTATTCTTTTCTCTTCATATAGCTTACGCGTCGTCTGTGAGAGGTTATGCCACTCATCCCTCGTCGCTCAAGCACATATTCCACGTTAGGAATCTACATCTTGGGCATGTTGCAAAGAGCTTTGGACTTCGGGAAGCACCAAAAGCTGTTGGTCATACTACCAGTAAAAGTCACACCAAACTCAGCAAGAAGCCTAAGCGGTACGTAATCTCTGGGGCGATGAATGTTGTTGCCAAGAGCATCTAAAGCCTATCATATTCTCTCGTTGTATTCTAGTTTAATGCTGCACTTCGTTTTCGTAACCAGTGTATAGTGGGATAAATGTTTATCAACGATCCGCCACGTTTAGAGTGGTGGGCAGGCAAAATTATGAAATTAGTTATAGAAGTTTAGTAAGAATTATAGAAAATTAGTTTATGATGATATATTGATGATTTTCCGTTTCGTCGTTCATGTTGTTCATGTACCTCCATATGAAGGAACAACTTAACTCGGCAGAACATCTATTCGAGTCAAACGTGGGCAGCAGGTGTCTTGTTGCTATAGCACTGTGTCTGATACGACTGCGGGTGATTACTGCGACATCCCGTGTGGGCAGCTATAGGTATTTCCCCCAATAGCGTGCATTTAGGAAGCATGGCTGCAGAGCGGCGTGGTGCGGCTGGACTCGTCAGCTGCGTGCGTTGCCACCCACTCACTGATGACGCAGAGTAACGTCGTCGCAGCGTGCAGCGCTGAATTCAACATCAGCCGCACTCAACTAAACCCACGTTGACGTGCCTCACTCCCGCAGCACCTGCCGCTGCGCGGGAGTCCTCTGTCTGACCTTGTCATCCGCCATGTTACTATCCCAGGCTGCACTGCGCGGGTCGCGCTCCGCGCACGCACCTACTCACTGCGGTGTGAGTGTGTGCTGTTATCAGGTTCCGCCCGTATCAACGCTGATGTCAGCGACGTAGGGGGGCCACTCTAGCGCTGCTGGTGGCGGCGATGTAGCGGGGGAGGCATTCTATCGGCGGTGGTGCCGGCGCGGGGCGGTATCGGGAGGGCTCTCCCGTCGCGCTGGGGTGTCGGCGGCGTCGCGTCACCGGTAACGTGTTGCGACGTCTCTTTTTCATACCACTTAATCGTGGAAGCGCGCGCTAAGAGCGGCACGTCGCATTTGCCTTTCAGATGAGGCGGCTCCGACCTTCTCCCGCTTACAGATGCTTCTCCTTGCCATTAGGCGCGTTCGAACGCGTTGACACCGATTTCGCCGTGAATTTGTTCCCCGCATAAATCGGCGCTGGTGGCCGAATTCGATTTGCACGCATTTGCCGAGATGCGGGAGGGCATAGGGGGGCATGCGGCGGGGGTGAGGTAAGATTGGGAGCCGCGCGGGGATGGGGGGGGGGGTATAGTATATATGTAGGATAGAGTTGAGGCAGGGTGAGATGTGTGCGGGTAGGGGGAGTGAGGCAGAATGGGGTGAGTGGGGAGATAGAGCTGCATGGTTAGGGGTTGGTAGAGGTGAGGTGGGGAGGATAGCTGCTTATGGGTAAGTATGGGTGCCGTAGCGTGGCGTTCGTGCGTGCGTGCGAGTGTGCGTGCGTGCTTGTGTGTGGGATTGAGATTCACTGCACCACCATAATTCGTTTATCTCTGTAAAACAACCTGACTTTCAAAACTACGCAGAATTTCATAGACGCAGACGAGAACTCGTGCCAGCGAACCTTATGAACTAATAATATATATTCTGGTAGGCACGTTCGGCCACGCGACGATACGTCTACGAAACCCGTGTTTATTGGGCAGATGTCATGACTGAAACGCCGCCCCGTTTTTTAATTATATGTTGTGTCACGGGCGGGTGTTATTGCTTAAGAACTGTTCGTTTCGATAATGTTAGTATATATACCGATGTGCCACGCGTCGTCTGTCATTAGCTGGCTCGGCTAGCCTTTGTATGCGAGTGTCACGAATAGCGCCTTCTGCACAAATAGAGACGTTGCGTGGACGTATAGCGTCGATAGAGCCCTCATTAAGCTGCGCTAATCACATTATTTAGTGGCCAGACACACCCTTAATTAGCGGGATTGAGTGGCTCATTATTGTTAGCACTGCTCGCTGCCTCCGCGAGATAACGATGGATGTTGTGTTTGCCCGATGTCGTCTCGCAATATGCTTTGACATAATCTGTTTGAGCTGTGTGCGCTTGCATGAGGAAGGAGCCTTGGCAGCTAGCTAGCCAGCGAGCGAGCGTGTGCGCTTCTCTCGCGCCGAGAGGGTTTCAAGGGATCAAGTCATCAAGGGATTTAAACAGCGAGTTTTAGCGGCGGTTCGCTTGACAGATGGAGATGTAAGGACTGTGTTTAGTCGCTGAATGAGGCGTGATTTACACACGCAAGTCCGCAATCGCGTCTCGCCACCGGTTCTCTCCATCTCGTATCTGTCGTCACTCTCATTCTCGCAACGTGTGAAGGCAGCCAGGGGGAGGGCGAAGGCTCGTGTGCGCATGCAGTCGAGGCGAGGATGGGGTGGAGACGTTCTATATGCTTTATATACATTATTATCGCAATCAGGCAGCACCGGGTGATTTTTCTGCTAATGGTGGTAATGATAAGATACAGGAATTGTTGATGTTGTTGATGAAATAGCAAGGAAAGCTATGGCTATGATGATGACGATTATGGCCATGTTGATAGCGGCGAAGGCGATATACTGGTGATGCTGATGAAACAGCTCTCTCGTCCGCCGTGGCGAGAGAGAGAGAGAGAGAGGGGGAGCCGATGACCATACTAGCGGTGAATCTATAGTAATGACTATGCTTGTGCCATAATATAGCAGTTACGATGGTGTGGTGACAATGAGCATGGCCATGACAGCAACAAGGACAGTGGTGATGGTACTAACCGTGGTGTGATCGCAGGAATAGCCCTGCGTGCTGATAACGATAATACCACGGCAATGGTAAAAGTAGTATAGCTTTGCAGTACAAAAATCATATTTTAACGCCTATTTGCTGCTAGCAGGCCGTGGTTAAGTCTCAGCTCGCCGCACGGATTTAAAGACACCCACGGCTTCTGTTATCGGGCGTCTTTAAGTCCGCTGGATACTTGCCGTGCATTTACTTCGCGCTGGCACTAAATCGCTTTCGTAAACATAGCTGTTATCGGCATTGAACACTCCGGAACAGCGACGCGCCAACTGCTTTGAAGTGACATAAATACTAAGAAATTGGCACCCATCAGCTGCTTTAACGCAATAAGCTTTAGACAGCATTATAGGCCCCAGCATTCGGTTTCGCGAACCGAAGTTTAAAGTGAAGGTAGTTCAGCCACAAACACCCACACGAGAATTACCATACCTACTACCTACTACCTACCTACTACCTACTAGCCTACCTACCTACCTACCTACGACCTATACTACCTACTACCTACTACCCTACCTACCTACTTCCACTACCTATTCTACCTACCTACCTACTTCTACTACCTACCTACCTACCTACTACTACAAATATCCTACCTTACCTAATCTATCTATCTACTCGTATCGTATCTATGCGTATATTATATATATATATATAATTATATATATATATATATATATATATACATCTTAATTTTGTAATTTCAGTAAAAATACAAGCGTTGGGAGATCGTATATCTCTCGCAACAACCAGACAAAATGTGTTAACCTGGCCTGCAGTGCGTGTGCAGTAACCGCGCCCCAACGTTTTCTGCCAATGTTTATGCTTTTCTCATGAAGGTAGTAAGTAATGCAGCTGACCGGACATCTCGTATCTCGTTAACACACTTGATAGAAAATTTTACAGAGGTTGGCTAACAAACGGTTCCATAAACTCCCACTTCCGCCGAAAGATCGACTTCCCACGAGACTTGTACACCCGGACCGACCCTATAGAAATCACCGGTCTACTATATTCGGTGTCGGATTTTACAAGCCCGCCATGCGCCTTGCGTCTCCTCTCCCATGCCCCATCTCCCCTCCTCCCTCCCCCGCCTCATCGCCTTGCCGCCTCCGCCGCCCCACCCTCTTCCCACCCCCCTCTCGCCAAACAATAGACATTGCCCGTCCACCTCGGCCCTTTCATCAAAATGCAATTCGCAGCTTGTAAAAATCAGTCGGCAATCATCAGCCAATCAAGTGGCGATGAATAATGGAAGCATGAGCGTTGAATAATTGCAGCCCGGGGCGTGCGCGCTTCCGTCCGCCATGATGAGTCGGCGTTTACGACCAATAACACAGCTATGCGGGACGCGCATCAACCCCCCGATACTCGCTGCTTATATATACTAGCCAGCTCTGCCGCGAATAACTAACATGGCGAAAACTAGTGCGGGGACGCCGCGGGCTGGCGAGCGCTCTGGAAAACCTCCCTCCAGGATCTTTCTCCCCCGCTCCCGACTCTCTGCACGCACACACTCTCGCCCCTCTTGCTTCATCTCTCTCGTCGGCATCACCACACACACATGCGCGCGCCGCGCACACATCACACAGCACACACACACACATCACACACAACACAGCACACACACACACACGACACACAACGACACACACACGACACACATACACATACACATTACACTATACACATACACACACACACACACACAGCACAGAACGCACGCTGCCGCGCTACGCACTTGCGCGCGCACACACACATCACACACACACACACACGCACGCGCAGCCGCACGCGCGCACGGCACGCACGCACGCACGCGCGCTGCGCACGCAAATGCAGCACGCACACGGCATAAGGCTGATTGGCATGTTACAGACAGAGGCTAGAACG
>NW_014577239.1:188224-201017 GCF_000485595.1 Priapulus caudatus
CCTTAGGTTAGGGGTAGGGGTGGAAGCATGGAGGGCGGGGCGGGCGTAGGGCAGGGGTGGAGCATGGAGGGGTGGCAAGTGTAGGGGGCGAGGGATGGAGCGTGGCAGGTTGGCGGTTGGTGGTTGTCGCAGGGGAGGTGGCAGGAGCGGTGAGGTGGCTGGTAGGGGGAGGGATGGTAGCATGAGGGTGGCGATGTAGAGGAGGGGTGGCAGGCGTGGATGGTGTGCGGAGTTAGGGGAGGCGATGGAGCCATGGATGGTGCGGCGTAGGGGGAGGGGAGGAGCGTGGAGGTTGCATGGATGGTGACGAGGTGATGACGCATTGCGGAAACTAGGTGTAGGAAAGATGACAGGTACCAATGTACGAAAGAAGCTGTAGCGTTCAGGACTGGTGGGTAACTCAAACACGGATAGGTAGGGTGGATGGTGTGGCATAATCTGGTGGTGCCTCAATTATGAGATACGGTTAGGGTGTGGATGGTGGGATAATTGGTGGAGCCGTCGATCATGGATAGTGGGTGGATGGTGGCAATAATTGGTGGATGCCTCGTCATGATAAGGTTAGGGTGGATGGTAGAACATTGGTGGATGGTCCGCCTACAATCGGGATTGGATAGGGGTAGGGTGGATGGTGGATAATTGGGGTGGACTGGCCTCAATACTAGATAGGTAGGGTGGATGGGTTAGATAATGTGTGGATGCCTTAATCATAGATAAGGTAAGAGGTGATGGTTGAATAATTGGTGGCAGTGTGCCTCAATCATGCGATACGGTAGGGTGGGCATGGTAGATAGATT
The DNA here is from genome assembly GCF_000485595.1 of Priapulus caudatus. Taxonomy (NCBI): domain Eukaryota; kingdom Metazoa; phylum Priapulida; class Priapulimorpha; order Priapulimorphida; family Priapulidae; genus Priapulus; species Priapulus caudatus. Next base: position 189,022 of record NW_014577239.1, read on the forward strand.
GGTGAGATTGCCTTAATCTATGGGGGATACGGTTAGGGTGTGGGATGTGTGAATAATTTGGTGGTATGCCTCAACTCAATGGATAGGTAGGGGTGGATGCGTGGATATTGCTGGATCCTCAATCATGGATAGGTTTAGGTGAGATGGGGATAATTGCCGTGATTGCCTCCATCATAGATAGGGTTAGGGTGGATGGTAGATAATTGGTGGATGCCTCGATCATGGTATAGGTAGGGTGGATGGTTAGATAATTGGGTATGATCCTCGCATCATGGTTAGGTAGGGTGGATGGTGGATAATTGACTGGATGCCTTAATCATAGATAGGTAGGGTGTGATGGTGGATAATTGTGTGGATGCCTCCATCATAGATACCCGGTAGGGTGTGTCATGTGTAGATATGGTGGACTGCCTCAATCATGGATAGGTCTAGGGTGGTATGGGTGGCATAATTCGTGCGATGCCTCAATCATGGATATGGTAGGGTGGATGTGGTGATAATTGGTGGATGCCTTCAATCATGGATAGGTAGGCGGTGGATGTGTGATATATTTGCGTGCGATCCTCAATCATGGATAAGGTAGGGTGGATGGGTGGATAATTGTGTGGACTGCCTGCAATCGATGGATAGTAAGGTTGTGGTGGCTACGATAATTGGTGGATGCCTCAATTCATGGATAGCTAGGGGTGGATGGTTGGATAATTGGTGGATGCCCTCAGATCATGGATAGGTAGGGTGGAGATGGTAGATAATTGGTGGACTGCCTCAATCATGCGGATAGGTAGCGGGGTGTATGGTAGATAATTTGTTTGTGGATGGCCCTCGATGCGATGGATGCGGTAGGCGTGGATGGTCTAGATTAATTGGTGGAGCTCGATCCATGCGATAGGTTAGGCGTGATGGTGATAAGGTAGATAATTGCCCTTGGATGCCTTAATCATGGATGGTTAGGGTGGAGGTGGATAAATTGGTGGATGCCTCCATCATAAGATACGGTATGGGTGGATGTGTGGATAAATCCGGTGGATGCCTCCATCATAGTAGGAGGGTGCCGATGGTAGACTTAAATTGGTTGGCATGCCGCTCGATCATGGCATAGTGGGTGGGGATGGTAGATTAAATTGGTGATGCCTGCAAATCATGGGAAAAGTAGGGTGCGATGTGTGGATAATTGGTGGAGTGCCTCAATCATGGATAGGGGTAGGGGTGTATGGCTCGGGATAATTGGTGGATGCCTCGATAATCGCGATAGGTAGGGTCGGATGCGCTAGATAAATGTTCGGTCGTGCATGCGTCCATCATTAGATAGCGTCGGGCCTTCGTGGATGTGTAATAATTGGTGGTGCCTCAATCATGGATAGGTAAGGGTGGATGTAGATAATTGGTGGATGCCTCCAACATTTAGGATAGGTAAGGTGGATGGTAGATAATTTGGTGGATGCCTCAATCATGGATAGGAGGTGTGGATGGTATAATTGGTGGATGCCTCAATCATGGATAGGTAAGCGTGTGATGCCGTAGATAATTGGTGGATGCCTCGATCATGGATAGGTAGGTGTGGATGTAGATAATTGTGGAATGCCTCAATCATGGATAGGGGTAGGGTGATGGATTGGTAGATAATTGAGTGTGATGCCTCAATCATAGATAGGTAAGGGTGGGGGATGGTAGATAAATTGACGTGATGCCTCAATCCATGGATAGGGTCTAGGGTGCGCATGGTGGATAATTTTGGTGGATGCCTCAATCATGGATAGGTTAAGGTGGATGGTAGATAATTGGTTGGGATGCTCGATCATGGATAGCGTTAGGGCCGGGGTGGCACTCGTAGTAATTGGTGGATTGCTCTCATTCATGGATAGGTAGGGTGGATGGCTAGATAATTGCGTGGATGCCTCCAATCATTGGATAGTGATAGGGTGGATGGTATTGCATAATTCGGTGGAATGCCTCAAATATAAATAGGTAGGGTTGGAGATCGGAGATAATGGTGGATGGCCTCAATCATAGATAGGTAGGGGTAGTGGGGTAGATAATTGGGTGGATGCCTCATCTATGGATAGGTAGGGTGGATGATACATAATTGCGTATGCCTTAATCATCAGATAAGGTAGGGTGGATGTTCGATGGCGATTAAATGCGGTGGATGCCTCCATCATAGATACGTAGGGTGGTATGGTAGATAATTGGGTTGGATGCCTCGATCATGGATAGGTTAGGGTGGATGGTAGATGAATGTATGGTGGATGCCTACAATCATGGATAGGTAGGACGGGGATGGTGGGATAATTGGTGGAATGCGCTCATCTGGATAGGTTAGGTGGATGGTGGGATAATTTGCGTGCGATGCCTCGATAATGGATAGGTAGGGTGGATGGTGGAATAATTGCGTGGATGCCTCAATTATAGATAGGGTTAGGGTGGTATGGTGGAAATTGGTGGATTGCCTCGATCATGGATAGGTAAAGTGGTGCGGGATGGTAGGAAATTGGTGGATGCCTTAATCATGGCATAGAGGGAGGTGTGCGATGGTAGATAATTGGTGGATCCTCAATCATGGAAGGTGTAGGCGCGGGTAAGTTAGTGCGTGGATGCGTGCGATAATTGGTCGAACGCCTCAATCATGGATAGTAGGGTGGAATGGATAGATAAATATTGGTGGATGCCCCTCCATCATAGATAGGCTAGGAGTGGCATGGGTAGATAATTGGTGGTTGCCCCTCAATCAGATAGGTAGGTGTGGGATGGTTAGATAATTGTGTGGATGCCTCAATCATAGATAGGTTAGGGTGGTATGGTAGATATTGGTGGATGCCTCGATCATGGATAGGTAGGGTGGATGGTAGCATAATTGTGTGAGATGCCTCAATTCATGGGATAGTAGGGTGGATGCGTGGATAATTGTGCTGGACGCTCAATCATGGATAGTAGGGTGTCGGATGGCTAGATAAATGGTGGATGCCTCCATCATAATAGTGTAGGCCCGTGGATGGTTAGATAATTGGTGGAGTGCCTCGATCTGATGGATAGGTAGTGGTGGAGATGTAGATAATTGCGTGGGATGGCCTCGCAATGATGGATAAGGATGCGATGGAATGTTAGATAAATTGGTGGATGCCTCAATCATGGATATGGTAAGGTGGATGTTCGTAGATATAATGGTGGATGCCTTCGAATCGATGGTAGTAGTAGGGTGGATTGGTACGATAATTGGTGGATGCGTCCATCATTAGCATAGGTAGCGGTGGATGGGTAGATAATTTGGGTCGGGATGCCGTCGATGCATGGAGTAGGTAAGGGTGGATTGCGTGAGATAAATGTGTGGATGCCTCGCGATCAGATGGATAGGTCAGGCGTGGATGATAATAATTGGTGGGATGCCTCAATCATGGATAGGTAGGCGTGTGATGGTACGAAATGTGCGTGGTACTGCTCTCCATCAATAGATAGGTGTTGAGGTAGATAATTGGTGGCCATTGCCTCGATCATGGACTACGTAAGCGTGGATGGTAGATAGAATGGTGGATGCCTCCATCGATAGATTAGGTACGGGTGGATGGCTAGATAATTGGTGGATGCCTCCATCTAGAGTAGGTAGGGTGGGGATGGTAGATAATTGGCGGATTGCCTGCGATCATGGATAGGGCTAGGGTGGATTGGTAGATACATTGGTGGATGCCTTCAATCATGGATAGGTAGATGTGGCATGGCTGGATCTCCTCGAACCACGGATAAGGTATGGTAGAGGGTGAATGAGGGAGGGAAGGGCTGGCAACGTTGTAGAAATGTGAAGGTAGAGGGTTGTGGCCAAAAGAAGTGGATGCGGGGGCGGGTATGGGTAAGTTAGGGTAAGGAGCAAGAAGTGCTAGAAGGTTATAGGAAGGGGTCGTGCGGTGGTGTACGGCATGCGGGGTGGACAGAAGAGCATGTAAGAAGAGATAGATGGCGCATAGCCAGAGTGACAGGATTGCTGGTATGATGAGTGTGGAAAAACGTCAGTTAGATCTCCTATACGCTATGATCTCTCACTCATCATTACTCTCACATAGCAGCAGCTCATAGGCGTTTACAAACGTCGCTATTTATCAATCACAACCTGAAATCAGGACATGCATCGCACGACACCTCGTGTTGCAACATTTAAACTACGCACCTCTAGTGTTTCCAGCCGCGCTTAAATAGATACACTAACTCACGATATAACGAAGACGCGGACGACGCGTCGCAGGGGAGGCAAGGATTAGATGATTAAAGAGCTAGAAAAAAAAACGAGTCGGCCACGTGAACTGATTATACTCGATTCTGGTTCAGTCATCTCCGTCATTGACCACGATTTAAATACGTTGAAGGTTGTGATGGATTAGACGATGCATTCGCGTGAGAGAGCGCAAACGCTAGAATGGCCGACCGGCGGCAATAGTGAGAGGTGGGGGTGATGGGGGTAGGGACATGCGCGCGCGCAGGCCTGTCCGCCGTGGTAAGTAACTGAGCGCTCACGGCTCGGCGTATTTTCCCTAAGCGATGCTCGCTGTTGTTAGCTAAATTGGCCAGCTTTAACCGATGTTGAACAACGTGGAACTTGCGGCCAACGTCGGCCGAGGTGCAGCCTTTTTTTTTCTACATGAAAGCGGCAGCAGTTTGTTCACGCGAACCGGCCGCACCGCTTTACCGCGTCAAATTGCTCCTGTCAGGATCCAATGCATGTTATTTGTTTGGCAGCGAGCCGCTTTCGAGTGAATATTGTAGCGATAAGCCATGTGAGCAGCACTTAGTTCCCGATAACAGGGTGCCGCGCCAGCGAGCTCACCCACCGTCTCCAGCGCCCGTCTCCAGCCGTGTCGCACCTTCTAGTCTGTCACTCGTCTCCACTTTATGATTCATTACACTCAGGAATTCCTCTGCCATTAGGTTCACGATAGCGTTTCCCTGACGCATGAGTTTAAACCCCCATCGCTATTCATCCGATCACACTGCTTGTCTCACCCACCATGCACCTTCTCTAATGACATGGGATGTATAACACAAATGTATGCCCTAAATTTATATGCAAATCACCATAATATTGTAAATCATTCCATGTTGCGAACGCGCGTGCTGGTCTTGTTAGTTCTTTACTTCGCTCCCATAATCAAACGAAGGTTTAGGTCAAAACGCATTTCGCGATGGTGCGGCGAGTGATTCAATGACGATGTGACCCGGTCCAGGCTTAGTAGGTGAACAACGACGGTGTGACCCGGCAGTGTTTTGACAGCGACGCGGGCGGGGGGCTGGCTGGCGGTCGGGGCCAGCGGGGTGGTGTGACCACGGTCACTGTGGATGCACAAGCGACGGGTGTGCGCCCTGTTATGTGATGCACAACCGATGGTGTGGCCCCTGTTAATGTGGTGACAACGACCGTGTGACCCGTGTCAGTGTGGTGACAACGACGGTTGTGACCCGGTCAGGTGTGGTGGACAACGGACAGTGTTGACGCCTGGTCCACGTTGGATGACAACGCACGGTTGCTGGCCCTGTTAATGTCGATGGCAACGCAGACGGGCACCATTGTGTACCCTGTTCAGGTGTAGATGGGGACACGACGGTGTCGACGCCTGTCAGTGTTGGTTGACAACGAACAGTGTGACCCTGTTCAGTGTGATTTAAAAACGGACGATGTGACCCTGTCAGTGTGTGATGAGCACGACGGTAGGTGGGCACCCAGGTTAATGTGCTGTGACAACGACAGTGTGACCTGTCGAGTGTGATGACAACGACGGCGCTGCGGCTTCGGTGCACCCAGTCAGCTTGTGGTGACAACGACAGGTGTGGACCAGTCAGTGTGAGACAACGACAGTTGTGACCCTGTCAGTGGTTGATGACAACGACAGCAGTGTTGACCCTGTCGCAGTGTGATCGGCACAACGAAGGTGTGGCGCCAGTTAACTGTTCTGTTGCCAACGGACGGTGTGTAGGTGCTGTGAACCGCTGTCGAGCTGTGCTTGACAACGAGCAAGGTGTGACCCTGTCAGTGTGGATGACAAAACGACAGATGGATTCCTGGTCAGTGTGATGACATACGACGCCCGTGTGCACCCTGTCAGTCGTATGACAAACGACAGCCTGGACCCTGTCAGTGTGATGACAACGGGACAGTGTGACGTCCTGGTTCGAGTGATGCTGACCAAACGACCGAGTGGTTGCCGTATCCTGTGTGACCCTGTCAGTGGTGTATGAGCAACGAGCAGCTGTGAGCCTGTCAGTGTGATGACAACGACGATGTGACACCACGTCAGGTCGTGATGGACAACGTACGATGTGACCAGTTCAGTGTATGACAACGACGATGTGACCCGGTCAGTCTTGGATGACAACGCCAGTCAGTGCGCCATGAGCAGAGTCCAGTATGGTCGGCGTGACGAGGCGTAAAAACCTTGGCAGACAGGAGGCGTTAGTAGTTACTGCTTGCGCGCACACCCGGATGTGTGTGGCATCCCTGATCATTACGGTGGGCCTGCGCTTCAGGCGGGCATCAGTGACCACCCTTTGTTGCGCTGTCCCATTCGTCACGAGTATTTGCGCAACCGTTTAGGTACACGCTTTCTGCGTGTTTACAATCGCACGTCTGTTATTTTGCAAGTGGGACAATTAGCGTTTACCTCGCCGCTGGCAAAGGTCATACTTGGCGGGTTTCTGCTTGTGGAAAACAAGCGCGTAAACTGGCACGTTTGCACACCTGCCTGTGTGTCTCACACATGCGCATCGTCGAGTTATTCACCGAAAGATTCGACGCACGCCCGCCACTAGTTGTTCGCCTTTTTTCTCGTTCACGACGAGTTTTAGGTAATTTATAGCAGCATTGCGTGGTCTTCTAGCAAAAAATTGCCATCGTGAATGCGCTATCATGCGCACGAGAATTTAATTGAAATTCAGGCCCGCAATGTTAGCGCGAGCCTCTGTAAATGATGAAATCGCCCGATCAAAATCGCTCCTGCAGCAAATTTTTATCTAGCCGAACAGCCACCTATTCTGCTTTCACTTACGCTGTTGAATATCGTCCTGTACGGCACGGTGGAACCTACCGGATCTAACTTCACAGGTGAGATTTTACAGGCTTTTTGCACACGCGCACGTTCGCGCTCTCTCAATCGCCAATTGAAAATTCCGGCGTCCCTCCGCCGGCGTGGCTCCAGAGCGGGAGCGCCTCCCGCGGAGCCTAAGGCGCGGGCCTCGCCGCGCTGAGTCGTTGTCACTCGCGTCTGAATGAAATTATCATAGATAGTGTCGGCCATGCAGCGACCCCCGCGTTTCCACAGTTCATCCACTCCACGCGGGACGCGACACCATCACGAACAACAACTCTGGGCATTCGCTGCCCCGCATTATGCGCGAATATTCGGACAGAGTCTTTTCTACCTTTTTCACGCTTTACAGGTGAAAAATAAATGCTAGTCCGATTCTTGCGCTACATGGTGAAAAAGAACCTAATCGGCCAGTGGCCTCTGTCCCGCTCGGTTTTCGCTAGTGGAGGTAATGTACATAGTATTCAAGGCTGACAGTGAGAATGGCAGACAACGGCCGCTGTTTATCGGCCATTCCTGCTCGGAGTGCTAGGACGTCCGTCTGCTGATTGGAAGCTTGGCCTGTGTTTTTCGGGGATGCATCTCGGGGTCGGTGTCGGGTCATTCGTAAAGGCCTCGGATGCTGACAGGTTGGCCCTCCCCTTTCTACATCTCACCGCATAGCACCACCTTTACATGCAGATAAAAACACGAATCCGCCAAGACTTGGCATACCGCTGAATATTTAGTTGTAATCGCGATTCATTTCAGCTGGCTAGAAAAGAGCAGTAAACGGGAAGCTGTGGGACGCAAGGGCTAAAAGCTTGGGGGGCGGGCCGCTTTATCGCGAATGTTCGTTTACCTGTTCTTGCTCCATCGCGGAGCAGTTCTACACCGGTCGTGGGCACAGCACTATGCCCGTCTTTTCATTCTCGTATCGCTCTCACTCTCCGGTCTTATCTCTCGCTATACTGCCCCCTGCTCTCGTGTGCATCATGCGACGTTTGTGTTAGATAACATGAAATAGTCTTGTGAATAAAATTCGCAGTAGATCACGTCGATAGCAGACGATCTTGGAAATCTAATGGCGCGCGACGCTGGATTACTTATGGGCAACTTCAATGACTGACATTTCCGCGGGTCAGCGACTTATCGTTGCCTCTCTCTCTCTCTGCCCCATACACGCCACGCACGCACGCACGCCCATCGCACGCACGCACGGCACAAGCACACCAACACCCAGCCACGCACGCACGCAGCACGCACACAGCCACACAAATACACCGCACGACGCACCCGACGCAGCCGGCGCACGCCACGGCGCGCGACACACAACACACACACACACACACACACACACACACACACACACACACACACACACACGACACACTACCCGCTCGCGCCTCCCGGCACACTATGTCACACACGGGCGAATTCATGTCACCTGCGAGCGTTATTCGTGTCTGCCCTCACCAATCATCTCATGAATTTAACGCACTATCGCTAATTACTTCGTGTCAGATACGTCTTTCTGTAACATATATATGCCTATACGCTACACCGCCACCTCCATGCTCCATCCCTCCTCCTACACCGCCACCTCCACGCTCCACCCCTCCCCCCTACGCCGCCACCTCCATGCTCCATCCCTCCTCCTACACCGCCACCTCCATGCTCCACCCCTCCCCCCTACGTCGTCACCTCCATGCTCCACCCCTCCTCCTACACCGCCATCTCCACCACGGTGAAAATCGCAATGAATCACCGCGTAGTTTACGGCGTGTCGTAAACCTTCGATTCCCCAAAATTCCGCGTCGCACTACCACGAAGGGCGTCGTCTTCCATGACAATGTCTGATTGTGTTGTATACATGCAGGGAGGGAAGTGTGCGTATATATATATGCGTGTGTGTATGCGTGCGTGCTCGTGTGTGTGCGTGCGTACGTGCGTGCGTGCGTGCGTGCGCGCGTGTGTGTGTGTGTGTGTGTGCGTGCATGCGTGCGTACGTGTGTGCGTGTGTGTGTGCCTGTGTTTGTATAGCGCCATGCTCTCCCCGTGACTCTCAGCATCCCTGCATTCCTCCGCTCAGACGCGCTCTCACTGTCGTCCCTCGCGCGCGCGCGCACGCACATACACGCCGAGGCCGCGCGACGACGGGCGAATTTCAACGAGCCACTTTCTTTGTGTCTAATTGGCTTGTTACGCGGTGACACAGGTGATGGATCGGGTCGTCGTTATTACACTCGTTCAGCACAGAACATGTTCTGTGAGCGAAGGGAGGAGCTAGTTGTAATGCGCGTCAAGTGATGGCGGTTCTCAAATATGCAGCTTGGCCTGGATAGTAAATTATAGAGATGAACGTACTGGTAGTGTGAAAGTGCTATCTACGCATGTGCGCAGTAATTTTGATGACTGTGAATAATCGGGCGGCTACTGGTGTGTGACACGGGCTTTTATTGGGAAAGGTAGCGCCTTAAAATCGCGTGTGAACTTGGTCCAGTTTTTGGTTTAGACCTACATTATATAATGAACATTCGATTCTTATAGGCGTTTGAACGCAATATAAATTATGCAATAAATAAATATATATATATGTGTGTGTGTGCGTGCGTGCGTGCGTGCGTGCGTGCGATAAATTATATATATATATTTGATTGGTAAGTTGTAAAATTGTTTTTTTTTGCGTTTGTCTTTCCCTTGTGTCTCCTGTTTCTATTTTCATCAGCGCCATTGTCACTGCCTCTGCCAATTGTGCGTGTTGCCTGCGCCGCGTCAGAGGAACAACGCCGCCATTGTTGTGCCTGGAGGAGGAAGCCGCGAGGAACCGGGTCACTGAGTCACAGTTGTGATTGATGGTGTCTGTGACGGCGTCCTGTGATGGTCGCATCTCGCAGGCCCGCTGCCCACCCCCGCCGGCAGCGGAAATTGGGCATTGCGCCTGCATGCTGGCTGACCGGTTATGATGGGCTGGCCATCGCTCGGCTGAATGCAATGCGCTGTTGCGTGTACAAGGACTTTATACGTTTTATTGCTCCTTTCTGCCGATAGTATATATGGTTGTTGGCTGCACTCGTGTGCGGGGATGGTCGGTAGTACGGATGGGTAGCGGCTGTGTGCGATAAATTTCACCGGAATATTTTCCGCTGTTATTCTAGGCGCCGAGGCGCGTTCTCCTTCATTCTTCTTGATCGGAGACGTTACGCCCGCATCCACACGTCATTGCCGCCTCCCTCCGCCACCGCCCCGTCCCTCCCCCGGGCTGTTCCACCTCTCATTCCCACCAGTCGCACACCCCTATCCACCCATGCTCGCTCGTCGCCACAGTTGACAAATGACACGGCGGTTTTGCATCGCTTCCCGGCCGTTTTCATCTGCTATTGGTAACAAATGAGTGGAGCCGGGTGTCATTAGGCATCGTTAGGTGGACAGAAAGGGAGGCTCAGCTAGCAGGAAACAACGCAGGGATATAGAAGCGGTCACCGCCACTGGCTGCGTAGAGCTGATGCTGTCCACTAAGCAGCAGTTACGACAGCCTTCAATTACGTAGTAGTTCGTCTGGATGAGGATGAGGAGGAGGAGGAGGTGGTGGATGATAAGGATGAAAAAATAAAAATGAAGAGGAAGTGAGCAGAGGAGAGTGGGAGGGGTGGAGGGGGAGGAGGAGGATTATGAAGAAGAGAGTAGAAAGATGTGGGGTGAGGATGAATCGGGGAGAAATTGGAAGAGGGGCGATGATGGGGTCCGAATAAAACGGCGGATGAGGAGGAGGAGGAGCGTGTAGATGCATCGAGAAAATGACCCGTGTCACAGCAACGACTACAGGGTAACTACAGTCCGCTTCCACTCATAATACAGATTTATTACGGATTCCTGCCATCAGCTGGAGCGCACAGTTAGAGGGGCCTGATGAAGCCAGTGCTCTGCACGTCGGCGTCGTTGTTGTGTTTGTATGCGCGTTCTGCGTCTCGCCAATGTGTGATAGAATACAGATATTGGATGGAAGATCGGTGACAGCGTACGCAACTATTGCAATCTATTTAAACAAATCGCCTCCGATGGGTCATCTGCAATTTCGGGAACTGTCGAAGTGTGTGAATGAAATAATAAGTATATAAAATTGAAAGGGTTTAATCTCTAGGAAACCGCTGTCCCATTGTGGAAATAAAATGCGTGCTGTGCGTGATGGGTTGGTTTACAGCCTACATCAGGTGTGTGCGTGTTTATAATAGGTGCGAGGGCGGTCATCGTGCTTGAGCGGTTTTACATTAAGCTGCTCCTGTCAGCAGATGTGTGTGTGTGTGTGCGTGCGTGCGTGCGTGCGTGCGTGCGTGCGTGTGTGTCAGTATATGATGCATGCATGTATGTTGTTCACTATTCTGACGAGCTTATGGCGCTTCCGCTTCTGCTATCGTGCATCTGCCGAGCCTATCCTCTACCCCTCTATCTGTGGCGGGTGTGTACCAAGTATGAGACAGTTCTCGTGAGATGTCCCGCTATTTATATCACGGCTCGATTGAGCTGTTCTCATATATGTGTAGGTAAGCTAGCTGTCCGTTCTCCGTTCTCTGTCCGCAAACTCTTACGCGCGCAAAGATTTACCTCGCGTCTTCTGCGCATGCTCGAGCGGCGGCACCATCGCTGCTCGGCGGAGCTCGAGATTTACATACGTGAAATGACGATACTCGTCTGCTATATATTATATATATATATATAATATATATATATAATAGATATATATAATATAGAGACTATATTGAGATAATATATCAGAGGAGAGAGATAGAGAGAGAGAGAGCGCAGTAAACCATTTATATATATTTTATATAAATTGTTTGATTGCTATCTGCCTTTGACGCGAGCCATTCTCAATTGAAGCAGCTTCACTCGACTATTGCTGTTATCGGTATGACGATATATATGTTACAGAAGACGTATCTGACTACGACAGTATTAGCG
>NW_014577239.1:201334-203099 GCF_000485595.1 Priapulus caudatus
CGTGCGTGCGTGCGTGCGTGCGTGCGTGCGTGCGTGCGTGTATGTGGGAGAGAGAGAGAGAGGCAACGATAGTCGCTGACCCGGGAAATGTCGTCAGTGAATTGCCATACAAGTAATAGCGTGCGCGCCATTAAAGGATTTCATGCTGCTATCGACGTGATCTCTGCGAATTTTATTCACAAACTATTTCATTGTTATTAAACAAAAACTCCATGATGCACACAGAGAGGGGGGCAGTATAGAGAGATAGACCGAGAGTGAGAGCGATAGAGAATGAAAGAGCGGCATAGTGCTGTGCCCACCCGGTTAGAACTGCTCCGCGATGGAGCAAGAACAGGGTAAAGAACATTCGCGATAAAGCTGCCCAGTTTAGCCTTGTCCACGCTTCCCTTTCTGCTCTTTTTAGCAGCTGAATGAATCCGATAAACTATATTCAGGGTATCCAATTTGCGGATTCGTGTTTTATCTGCATGTAATATTGGGCTATCGGTGAGATTGGTAGAAAGGGAGGGCCAACCTGTCAGCATCGAGGCCTGGTTACGAATGACCACACCAGATGCACCGAAAACACACAAGCTTCATACAGACACGTCCCTACACCCGAGCAGAGGCCGATAACAGCGCCGTTGTCTGCCATTCTCATGTCAGCTTAATACTATAATTACCTCCACTAGCGAAACCGAGCGGGACAGAGGCCACTGCCGGATTAGGTGATTTTTCACCATTAGCGCAGATCGACTACATTTATTTTTCACTGTAAAGCGTAAAAAGGTAGAAAAGACTCGCCGAATTTCGGCAATAATGCGCAGCGGAATGCCCGGATGTTTTTTCTGATTGTGCGTCGTGGAGTGGATGAACTGTGGAAACGCGTCGGCTGTGGCCGACACTATCTATAAATTCATTCAAAATTTTCAATTGGGGGATTGAGAGAGCGAGAACGTGCGCGTGCAAAGGCCTGTAACGATCTCACTGTGTAGTTAATCGTGTAGGTTCCACCCCGTACTAGACGATATTACACCTAAGTGAAAAGCAGAATAGGTGCTGTTCCGGCAGATAAAATTTGCTGACATTTTGATCGGCGAATTCATATTTACAGAGGCTCGCGCTTAACATTGGGCTGAATTCAATTAAATTCTCGTCCATTAAATTCACGATGGCAATTTTTGCAGAAGAACACGCAATGCTGCATAAATTTACCTAACTCGTGCGACTAGTGGGCGGGCGTGCGTCGATTTTCGGTGGAATAACCTCCGTGCCATGTGTGAACACAGCAGGTGTGAAACGTGCCATTTACGCGTTGTTTTCACACAGAAACCCGCCAAGTATGACTTTGCGCAGCGGCGAGGTAAACGCTGCAATTTGCGCCACTTGGCAAAACAACTGCGAATGTAAACGGCAGAAAGCGTGTCCTAAACGGTTGGCAAATACTGTGACAATGACAGCGCAACAAGGGTGGTACTATGGCCCGCCTAGCGCAGGCCCACCTAATGATCAGGGATGCACACACATCCGGCTGTCCAAGCAGTAACTACTAACTCCTGTCTGCCAAGGTTACGTCGTCACCACCTACTGACTCCTGCTCATCGCACTGACTGGCGTTGTCATCAGACTGACCGGGTCACATCGTCGTTGTCATCACACTGACAGGGTCACAATGTCGTTGTCATCACACTGACAGGGTCATACTGTCGTTGTCACCACACTGACAGGGTCACACCGTCGTTGTCACCACACTGACAGGGTCACACCGTCGTTGTCACCACAC
>NW_014577239.1:203109-207793 GCF_000485595.1 Priapulus caudatus
ATTGTGTGTGTGTGTGTGTGCGTGATTGTGTGTGTGTGTGTGCGTGCGTGCGTGCGTGCGTGCGTGCGTGCGTGCTGTGTGTGTGCGTGTGCGTGCGTGCGTGCGTGCGTGCGTGCGTGTATGTGTGTGAGAGAGAGAGAGGCAACGATAGTCGCTGACCCGGGAAATGTCGTCAGTGAATTGCCATACAAGTAATAGCGTGCGCGCCATTAAAGGATTTCATGCTGCTATCGACGTGATCTCTGCGAATTTTATTCACAAACTATTTCATTGTTATTAAACAAAAACTCCATGATGCACACAGAGAGGGGGGCAGTATAGAGAGATAGACCGAGAGTGAGAGCGATAGAGAATGAAAGAGCGGCATAGTGCTGTGCCCACCCGGTTAGAACTGCTCCGCGATGGAGCAAGAACAGGGTAAAGAACATTCGCGATAAAGCTGCCCAGTTTAGCCTTGTCCACGCTTCCCTTTCTGCTCTTTTTAGCAGCTGAATGAATCCGATAAACTATATTCAGGGTATCCAATTTGCGGATTCGTGTTTTATCTGCATGTAATATTGGGCTATCGGTGAGATTGGTAGAAAGGGAGGGCCAACCTGTCAGCATCGAGGCCTGGTTACGAATGACCACACCAGATGCACCGAAAACACACAAGCTTCATACAGACACGTCCCTACACCCGAGCAGAGGCCGATAACAGCGCCGTTGTCTGCCATTCTCATGTCAGCTTAATACTATAATTACCTCCACTAGCGAAACCGAGCGGGACAGAGGCCACTGCCGGATTAGGTGATTTTTCACCATTAGCGCAGATCGACTACATTTATTTTTCACTGTAAAGCGTAAAAAGGTAGAAAAGACTCGCCGAATTTCGGCAATAATGCGCAGCGGAATGCCCGGATGTTTTTTTCTGATTGTGCGTCGTGGAGTGGATGAACTGTGGAAACGCGTCGGCTGTGGCCGACACTATCTATAAATTCATTCAAAATTTTCAATTGGGGGATTGAGAGAGCGAGAACGTGCGCGTGCAAAGGCCTGTAACGATCTCACTGTGTAGTTAATCGTGTAGGTTCCACCCCGTACTAGACGATATTACACCTAAGTGAAAAGCAGAATAGGTGCTGTTCCGGCAGATAAAATTTGCTGACATTTTGATCGGCGAATTCATATTTACAGAGGCTCGCGCTTAACATTGGGCTGAATTCAATTAAATTCTCGTCCATTGAAATTCACGATGGCAATTTTTGCAGAAGAACACGCAATGCTGCATAAATTTACCTAACTCGTGCGACTAGTGGGCGGGCGTGCGTCGATTTTCGGTGGAATAACCTCCGTGCCATGTGTGAACACAGCAGGTGTGAAACGTGCCATTTACGCGTTGTTTTCACACAGAAACCCGCCAAGTATGACTTTGCGCAGCGGCGAGGTAAACGCTGCAATTTGCGCCACTTGGCAAAACAACTGCGAATGTAAACGGCAGAAAGCGTGTCCTAAACGGTTGGCAAATACTGTGACAATGACAGCGCAACAAGGGTGGTACTATGGCCCGCCTAGCGCAGGCCCACCTAATGATCAGGGATGCACACACATCCGGCTGTCCAAGCAGTAACTACTAACTCCATTCTGCCAAGGTTACGTCGTCACCACCTACTGACTCCTGCTCATCGCACTGACTGGCGTTGTCATCAGACTGACCGGGTCACATCGTCGTTGTCATCACACTGACTGGGTCACATCGTCGTTGTCATCACACTGACTGGGTCACATCGTCGTTGTCATCACACTGACAGGGTCACACTGTCGTTGTCATCACACTGACAGGGTCACACCGTCGTTGTCATCACACTGACAGGGTCACACTGTCGTTGTCATCACACTGACAGGGTCACACTGTCGTTGTCATCACACTGACAGGGTCACACCGTCGTTGTCATCACACTGACAGGATCACACTGTCGTTGTCATCACACTGACAGGGTCACACTGTCGTTGTCAGCACACTGACAGGGTCACACCGTCGTTGGCAACACATTAACTGGGCCACACTGTCGTTGTCATCACACTGACAGGGTCACACTGTCGTTGTCATCACACTGACAGGGTCACACTGTCGTTGTCATCACACTGACTGGGTCACACCGTCGTTGTCACCACACTGACTGGGTCACACCGTCGTTGTCATCACACTGACAGGGTCACACTGTCGTTGTCACCACATTAACTGGGTCACACCGTCGTTGTCATCACACTGACAGGGTCACATCGTCGTTTTTATCACACTGACAGGGTCACACTGTCGTTGTCACCACACTGACAGGGTCACACCGTCGTTGTCATCACACTGACAGGGTCACACCGTCGTTGTCATCACATTAACAGGGCCACACCGTCGTTGTCATCACAGTGACAGGGTCACACTGTCGTTGTCACCACACTGACAGGGTCACACCGTCGTTGTCACCACACTGACAGGGTCACACCGTCGTTGTCACCACATTAACAGGGCCACACCATCGTTGTCATCACATTAACAGGGCCACACCGTCGTTGTCATCACAGTGACCTGGTCACACCGTCGCTGTCAACACACTGGCCGGGTCACACCGTCGTTGTCACCACACTGACCGGGTCACATCGTCATTGAATCACTGCCCACCATGCGATGCGTTTTGACCTAACCTTCGTTTTGATTATGGGAGCGAGTAAGAACTAACAAGACCAGCACGCGCGGCCAACAATGGAATGATTTAATATTATGTGTTTGCATATATTTAGCATACATTTGTGTTAACTCCATGTCATTAGAGAAGGTGCATGGTGGGTGAGACGAAGCCAGTGTGATCGATGATAGCGATGGGGTTAACTCATGCGTCAGGGAAACGCTATCGTGAATAAATGGAAACAGAGGATTCTGAGTGTAATGAATCATAAAGTGGAGACGAGTGACAGACTAGAAGGTGCGACGGGCTGGAGACGGGGCTGGAGACGGTGGGTGAGCTCCTGGGGCGCACCTGTTATCGGGACTAAGTCTGCTCACTGGCTTATCGCTTACAAATCACCGGAAAGCGCTCGCTGCAAACAAAAACATGCATTGGATCCTGACAGGCGCAATTTGAGCGGTAAACGTGCGCCGGTTCGCGGTGACAACTGCTGCCTTTCATAAAAAAAAGGCTGCACGCCGGCCGACGTGGCGCAGTTCCCGTTGTTAACATCGGTTAAGCTGGCCAATTTAGCTAACACAGCGAGCATCGCTTAGGATAATACGCGAGCCGTGAGGCTCAGTTACTTACACGCGGCAGGCTGCGCGCCCATGTCTACCCCCATCACCCCCACCTCTCACTATTTGCCCCGTCGGCATTCTAGCGTTTGCGCTTCTTCGGAATGCATCGTCGTAATCCATCCAACCTTCACGTATTTAGAATCGTGGGTAATGACGGATGATGACAGATCGATATAATCAGTTCACTGGCGACTCGTTGTTTTCTAGTCTTTAATCATCTAATCCTTGCCTCCCCCTCGTCGTCCGCGTCTGTTATATCGTGAGTTAGTGTATCTATTAAGCGGTGAAACACTGAGGTGGCGTAGTTAAATGTTGCACACGAGGATGTCCGTGCGATGATGTCTGATTTCAGGATTGTGATTGATAAATAGCGACGTTTGTAAACGCCTTGAGCCTGGCTGCTATGTGAGAGTAATGATGATGAGAGATATAGCGTATAGGAGATCTACTGCGTTTTTCCACACTCATCATACAGCATCTGTCACTCTGGCTATGCCATCTATCTCTTCTTACATGCTCTTCCACCCACCATGCCTACACCACCCACACCCCTTCCTATACTTCTACATTCTTCTCCTTACCCTACTTCCCATACCCGCCATCCACTTCTTTGCCTACACCCTCTACCTTTCACATTTTCTACACGTTCCACCCTTCCTCCTCCATTCACCCTCTACCATACTTATCCGTGGTTGAGGGATCCACCATCCACTCTACCTATCCATGATTGAGGCATCCACCAATTATCTACCATCCACCCTACCTATCCATGATCGAGGCATCCACCAATTATCTACCATCCACCCTACCTATCCATGATCGAGGCATCCACCAATTATCTACCATCCACCCTACCTATCTATGATGGAGGCATCCACCAATTATCTACCATCCACCCTACCTATCCATGATCGAGGCATCCACCAATTATCTACCATCCACCTTACCTATCCATGATTGAGGCATCCACCAATTATCCACCATCCACCCTACCTATCCATGATTGAGGCATCCACCAATTATCCACCATCCACCCTACCTATCCATGATTGAGGCATCCACCAATTATCCACCATCCACCCTACCTATCCATGATTAAGGCATCCACCAATTATCTACCATCCACCCTACCTATCCATGATTGAGGCATCCACCAATTATCTACCATCCACCCTACCTATCTATGATGGAGGCATCCACCATTTATCCACCATCCACCCTACCTATCTATGATCGAGGCATCCACCAATTATCCACCATCCACCCTACCTATCTATAATTGAGGCATCCACCAATTATCCACCATCCACCCTACCTATCCATGATTGAGGCATCCACCAATTATCTACCATCCACCCTACCTATCTATGATCGAGGCATCCACCAATTATTCACCATCCACCC
>NW_014577239.1:214457-217384 GCF_000485595.1 Priapulus caudatus
GACATGGGTATAGGGTGGCGAGACAAGCCTGCTAGGGTGGCGGGAGAAGCCTACTAGGGTGGCGGGAGAAGTCTGCTAGGGACATGGGTATAGGGTGGCGAGACAAGCCTGCTAGGGTGGCGGGAGAAGCCTACTAGGGTGGCGGGAGAAGTCTGCTAGGGACATGGGTATAGGGTGGCGAGACAAGCCTGCTAGGGTGGCGGGAGAAGCCTACTAGGGTGGCGGGAGAAGTCTGCTAGGGACATGGGTATAGGGTGGCGAGACAAGCCTGCTAGGGTGGCGGGAGAAGCCTACTAGGGTGGCGGGAGAAGCCTGCTAGGGTGGC
Organism: Priapulus caudatus; assembly: GCF_000485595.1. Taxonomy (NCBI): domain Eukaryota; kingdom Metazoa; phylum Priapulida; class Priapulimorpha; order Priapulimorphida; family Priapulidae; genus Priapulus; species Priapulus caudatus. The sequence goes on from NW_014577239.1 coordinate 214,783, forward strand.
GGGAGAAGCCTACTATGGTGCCAGGAGAAGCCTACTAGAGTGGCGGGATAAGCCTGCTAGGGTGATAGGAGAAGTCTGCTAGGGTGGCGGGAGAAGCCTACTAGGGTATTGAGTGGGAACCTCTCCGGCCCTCTGCTAGAGTAGAAAGGCTTGCAGCCAATGCGTTCCGTTGCACTAATCGTAGCTCAATGAAGCTTCGGTTATGTTAACGTGTCATTGCAATATAAGCTCATGGCAACCTGCAATTTGCGAAACAAAACGTTATTATATGTTAAAGCAGTCGGATGTTTACTCTCTTGTAGCGTTTGCTGTCACTATCCCAGTGTTGCGAGATTACTCTAGCCAAAACACAGTAGAGAGGTTAGCTATACTCTACAGCGTTTGAATGACTGCTAGTGTTTAGTAGGCATTCAAACTGTGTAGTATTTTTAAGACGCAATAGGATTACGCTTATCTCCCGCTCCCCCATCTCTCTTTCTCATCAACAGTTAAAATGATCAGGCGTTTACTTTCGCAATCATTTTTGATGTATACGACGTTCCTGCCTCTTCTTTTCTTCTCCAAATGTCACATTTTATTATTAGCTTATCGTATCAGTGCGCATCATTGGCTTCAAACATGTCGCAGCGTGCACGTACGCCGCGCAAAGTAGTTCCCCGCTGTGCACTATTATTCGCGGATCCAGCCGCGGGGGCGGCGGCATTTTGACAGCTCGTGTGTGCGTGCGCGTGGAAAATCCGCTAAGGGGTTACGAATCTCACGCTGAGACCTGTGGAAATGACATAAGTGGACCGAGCATTGTGCTTGAACTTCTATCTGCACATGTATCTTTGCTGCATCGGCTGCGGATGTGCGACCGTATGGCCATCCTTCTTCGCGTCTACAACAAGGCAACTGCACAGTTTGCATGGGACAGTAAAGTGTACGATCGAATTGCGTTCGCCCCATTTACCCGCCCACGTTTCAGCTCGCTCACGTGTTCATTCCGTCGCGGCTTTTATAATTACCGTGATTATAGTTTTTGTTTGATGATCTTTTATTTTGTTGTTTTTATTCGTTAGCTTTATATATTCACTTTATATTTATTTTATTTTACACTTTTTAATCTTTACCCGAATTCCTCCTCGTTTCTGTAATATGAACGCGACTAATAATTATAATGAATTGTGAATCGATCGATCTATGGGCTCGCGATCCGATGTTAGCTCGCCCGCGATTGTTCTTTTGTATTCTACGCATCCTTACTACATGAATAATGCTATTTGTGATGCTAATGTGTCTAATTAACGAAGCATCAGCGGCGAGCTTAGCTAATGCATGTGTTTGTATGCTCGTTAATAACGCTTTACTCATCAATATTCTCCCGCCGGCCTTGTCCTCTTCATCATATTACGCATGGTGACACGCGAGTTGACAGCGTGACACGCTGACGCGGAGCGGATGCAGCACGATGACAAATGACTAACAAATGACAAGCTGAAGGACGTATTAGGATGACGACGATGCCGCCATTCGATTCCTCTAACCAAGCACAGCCATTGTATGGTTATCTCTTATATACGACGCAGCTCGCACCGCACGACCACGGCACGCAACGCACGCACGCACGCACGGCACAGCACGCACATAGCTAATCACACAACACTATATAATATATTTATTTACCTTGCATAATTTATATTGCGTTCAAAACGCCTATTAAAGAAATCGAATGTTCATTATAATAATGTAGGTCTACAACCCCAAAAACTGGACCAAGTTCACCACGCGATGTTTAAGGCGCGCTACCATTTCCATTAAAAGCCCGTGTCACACCACCCAGTAGCCGCCCGATTATTCACAGTCATCCCATAAATACTCGCGCACCTGGATGCGTAAGATAGCACTTGTCACGAACTACCAGGTACGCTTCATCTCTATAATTAGCTATCCAGGCCAACTGCATATTTGAGAACGCGCATCACTTGACCGCGCATTACAACTACGCCTCCTCCCCTTTCGCTCACAGAACGAGTGTTCTGTGGCTGCAACGAGTGTAATAGACGACCCGAGATCCATCACCTGTGTCACCGGCCGTAACAGCCAAACTTAGACACAGAAAGTGGCTTCGTCTGCGAAATTCCGCCGACGTCGTCGCGCGCGTCGTCGGCGTGTATGTGGCGTGCGCCGGCGCGCGCCGAGGGACGACAGTAACCTCTACGCGGAGGAATGCAGCGGATGCGCTGCAGAGTCACGGGGAGAGCCATGGCGCTATATCCAACACAGGTCACCCAACAGCACACGCACCCAGCGTCACGCGCACTGCCATGTTCACGCAACACACGACACACACACAAAGCCCACGCCGCCGGCCGGGCGCAACCGCACGGGCCGCACGTAAAACGTCACGCACTACACACCGAGCAACCACGCATACACACACCATGATATATATACTATATATATATATAGGATATGCAAGCGCTATACGCACCTTTCCGCTTCGCCTTGCCATGTATACAACACAATCAGACATTGTCACCTGGAAGACGCACGGCCCTTATCGTGGTGAGTGCGAACGCGGGACATTTTTCGCGGACGAATCGACAAGGTCTTCCACGGG
>NW_014577239.1:217409-235132 GCF_000485595.1 Priapulus caudatus
AAAAATGTTAAAAAAGATTAAAGAGACGCCTGCACGGATCGCAGTAAAATTCTACATCTTCTCGAGTAAAAGCAGCTCACCATTGAAAATGTAATGGTAATTTTTCTTTAATTAAATGCGGCGATCTCGAAAGCAGCGCGCCATTATAAAATAGCGAGCGCAATTTGCATGAACATTCAACACACGTAGCCATTACAGATGCGCCGACTCCGTCACCGCTGGCCGTCCCTCTCCCATGAAGCCAAGCGCATGCCATGGATGTGCGCAGTGGAATATGCGAATTTCTGCACTGCCCAAGTGAATCCGCAAAGCCTTCACAAATCTAAACGCGCGTGTATACGATGGCCAAATTCGCCTGACAACGCGTCCACCCTTGTTAACAAGCCAGATAAGGCCACCGTTTGTTAGTGAAACTAACGTGTAGGGGGTTATTTTATAGATATATCTTTATATATATAACTATATATAAATTTATTAGTATAGTTACATAAATATAATTAAGATATATTAATATATATAATAATATATGTTATTAATAATATTCGAGATTCATCTCGCGTGTAATAATATGTAAACACGCTGGCTGTAACGTCACGTGTTTATCGCCGGGACGTATATAATTATCATCACTATTCACGCCGGATAAATAATGTTCGGCGCCGTATTCGCTGTTGCAGGGACCAAGTGGAAGCGACAGAGCGGCCGTCGGACTGGAGCTGCTGGCCGAGGCGGCAAACTATGCCGGCCGTTGCAGCGTATGCCCTGCAGAACAACCCGCTTACCCTGGTTACTCCCTCGCGCCGCCGCGCCCCGCTCCCACCCAGCCGTGCCGCGCTACACGCCCTGCAATGCTCGACATGTACTACCGCCATGGCGGGGCGCAGCGGCGCGTGCAGGCGGCCCGCGTGTTGCCCGGATCGATGACGTCATGTCGTCGATACCGCGGACTCTTCAACTTCTCGGGCGGCGTTGCGCACCTGCGCGCAGCCGCACATTCGGTGGCCGATCACGCGATCTAACGGGGAGCAGCGCGACGCCGTGACGGATGTCGCTAGTGCTCGATCGCCGCCGTCACGGTACCCGCACAGAACGATCTGAACAAGGCGAGTCGCCATGAGCCGCATGATGCACCGCCCATCACAGGATGTGTCACGAATGCGCAGCGTGTTAGTGTTGAGTCGAACAACCCGTTGCCTGTAAAATCTTATATATATTACTATATATCTAATATATATTAATAATATAATACAATATATATCATATATATATATATATATCATATATATAATAAATAATATTATAATAATAATATATTATATAATATTATATATATATAATACCGGAGCAGATGTTCTCGGATCTCCGTAAGCGTAGTTATCGATGGAAAGGTATTGCAGTGTTGCGCTCAACGTTGAAATACGAGCCTGTAATTATAATTATAGTAATACAAATAAAGCGTGCCCGATAGATAATGGTATTATATAGTTGGACGGAATCTGCAATTAGTAGTCAACCGTGATTTCAGCGCCAAATCTGCACTCAATGGGTCCATGCCGATACTTGTCACGGCTACGCGCGTGTTAAGGCAAAGCGTGAGTGACAATAGAATCGACGTAGTAAAACAGTTAGTTAACTGCGTCCTGTACATAATGTGAATGTCCGTTGCCATATGTATTGAGATCGAATTGCCGGTTTTATGTGCTAAGAATTCTGAAAACGCTATAAATGTATCATTATCGCGTGAAGTATAAAATGAAGTCGACAATACCGTGTTTCTTTTAATCTAACGTATTTCGTCTCATCAAAGTAACACAGCGAAAAAATGAAAGCTTACAATATACGAGTCCGCTGGGCCCTGACGGTTGTGAAGATATCTACCACCGTATGACGCGTCCAATCCGCCGCGTGTTCTGTAACACAGCAGCAGATACGTCTGCCGCACAGTGTCCCGAGTAGAGACACTCATGTCAGAAACCTTCTCCTCTCGCTATATAACGCCAATCCATAGAGAAGTCAGAAAATGCGCAGCATTTTCGGAGCAAAATTAAAACAAAACTGGAGGAAATCCAAACTCGAGCGAAATGCTCATAGATTAAAGTACGAACCTATGAAATGCGAGACGGGCGCGCACAGCGGGCGACTGCGTGACGTCACGCTCGTGCCGCGCGCGCAAGCTTTGTTGTCGAATAAAGACAAATCAACCGATCACATTTAAAGCAGAGTCTTTTGTGTATAAAATTATGTATTAGAAACGAAATCATAATGTATTTGGTTATGATCACGCGGCGATGTTAGTGGCGGGTGGATTATCGAGACGGTGGTGCAGACATGAACGGGTTGGGCGTCCGCCGCGCTCCTTCCCTGCGCGGCGACGCGAAGTCATGCATGACGTAGTGTCCACGCTAGTCGCGGCGACGCATTGTTTTGTATGCAAATCTGCGCTTATTTATGTATATATTAGATTTACTATCGAATAAACGTTCTTTGTATGCCCAGAAACGGAAGAAGCGGTGTTTTATTTATAGAGCGTCAGCCGTTTATGCGGCGACGTCGCTTGTCCGGGCGCGGCTTGCGGCCAGCAGAATGAAAGCGCGGAATGCGCTGCCATGCGTATCAACGCAAGTCAAGCCGCCAAGCGGCAGCAGACGATGGCCGTGACGGGCCGCCGCGAGGCGAGTCCGCCTGGACGTGTTACGCGTGCTACGCGCGCGTTGCACCGACTTCGTGAATTCCGCGCCGACACGCTCTGATCGATTATGTCTGAATTTCGAGAATGAATTTTCGCTCGCAGATGAATAGAAGACTCGATGCAAAACGTGCACACGAGCCAGGCCTATGCAATCGAGGAGAGTAGAATAATAAATGACGCCACAGGCCTCGCGCACATGAGCAGCATTGTTGGTCTATTATCACACCACACCATAGAATTACCACGTAACGTACACAATTGGTTTAGGAAAACAGGAGATAATGGAAATGTTCAGCACGATAATAATATATCTATAATATCTATAGAAGATATCATATCTATTTTTTGTAATAATAGCATAGGCACGGCACGACCACGCACGCCACACACAGACACGCATCGAATAAATACACACACACGCACGCCGAACCATACACGACACACACACTAAAAACACACACACACACCCACACACACACACACACACACACACGCGCAAGCAGCAGGGCGCACACGCACACACACACACACATCACACACACACACACGACACGCACACAGACGTCACACGCAACGCGAACGCACGCACGCACACACCACATATAAATATCTATCCCTTCTATATATATATATATATTATATATACTATCTCTCTCTCTCTCTCGTCTTCTCTCTCTCTCTATATATATATATATATATATTCGTGCGTGCGTGCATACGTGTGCGTGTGTATACGTGCGTATTGAGGTATACACAAGCTAAGAAGCTGGTATTTTTTTCCATTCTCACGTTTGCAACCGCATTTTGTTGGATGAACACAGGGTGAAATAGCGTTCATTATTCGCTATTAACAAAACTGCACTCTGTGGGCACCATCGGTTGTCAGGTTCCTGTTTTAAAATTCATAACCATTCTTTAATCAAAATATTTTAATCTGTTCCAGAAAGCGATTGCATATTGAAGCTGGCAAGTCAAGACCCAGGCCGAGTGGGTTGCAGATGTCTGATGCCAACCGCGTACCCATTGGTCGCTCCAGCAATTCCGTATCTGAGTTTGGGAGTGGACTGTCTGACCGTGGGAAGTCTTCGAAGTCATTGGCTCCGAAAGCAGTTCATAAAGTTGGCAGCAAGGTCGTAAAAGACAGAAAGGCTATCGCAGGTCGTCGAGTCTATATGAAAAAGCAAGTAGGAAAGTCATCAACGAAGAAAATCAAAAGTGCATCACTAACCGCAGGCTGATTGCTAATCCTTGCTTCCATTACTGATCATGAAGCACTTATTAATTAATGCGTAGCGGCATCAAATGATTTGGCCGCTGTAACAGCTCCTGTATTTTAAATGATCAGAGTCTGCGTGAACATTGAATAGGTTTTTGTCTTCATGAACTCACGATCAATTATTAATAGTGTTAATATGCAGATAAGTATAAGTTAAATGCAGCGGTTATGTGTTCGTGTTCGTTTTCTGTAATAAACTTGTTATTATCGTGGCGCAACTTTACCGTATTACATTATTGTATTCACTGCTCCTGTTTATTTGTAAACTGCTTATACAATTATTTGTAAACTGCTTATACAATTATTTGTAAACTGCTTATACAATTACACCATTTTATTGGACCAGAGTATAGTCATACACTGCCTAATCGTGTAGAGCTGTGTATTCTCTTACATTCATTCCATATCCCGATCACCTTCTGTATGACTAACACCTTTCCTCTTATAGTGTCATTTCTTGAGTCTTCGCCATATCTTCGCCATTGCTTGCATCCCTCCGCTATGATCAGCATTGCTTTCATTCCTCTGTTATGCGTAGCATTGCTTAGATCCTTCCTGTATGCTCAGCATTGCTTGAATCCCTTATATATGGTCATCATTGCCTTCATTCTTCTTCTATGCGCAACATTGCTTATATCACTCCCGTATGCGCAGCATTGCTTGGAGCCCTCCTATATGCTCATCATTGCTTACATCCCTCCTCCATCCTCATTATTTCTTGCACCTTTCATATCTGTTCGTCATTTCTTCTATCCCTCCTGATTCATCATCAGTTCTCGCACGCTTCCTATATACTCATCGTTTCTTGCATTCCATCCGCGTGCATCCTTGTCAGTTCCAATATCGCGCTTCAGTTTCGCCGCACGCACCCGCCGCTCCATACACTGGCCCTCTCCGCCACTCGGCGTGTTTGTGTAGCAGCCGCCGCAAATCCTCCCTAATCCACTTCAGTCATTGTTGCGCTGTAATGCCATTACGCTGCTTATTCCTTCATTAGTTTGATAATGGTTGTCTCAACAGTGCTTACTCCCGCATTAATGCTCGGCGCTGGCCGGCGCGGCCGCCGCAAGCTCGTTACGCGTTTATTAGCAATTTCGTTAATCCATTTACAGCGCGCATGAGTGAGGCCCGCCAGGGTGCGCGAGCAAAGCTTGTTAGGGTAGCAAGTTATTGTGGCGAAAGAAGCCTGCTAGGGTGGCGAGAGAAGCCCGCTAGGGTGGCGAGAGGAGCCTGCCAGGGTGGCGGGAGAAGCCTTCCAGGGTCATGGGAGACGCCTTCTAGGGTGGCAGGAGGAGCCTAATAGGGTGGCGGGAGAAACCTACTAGGGTGATAGGAGACGCCTGCTAGGGTGGCGGGAGAAGCCTACTAGGGTGGCGGGAGAAGTCTGCTAGGGACATGGGTATAGGGTGGCGAGACAAGCCTGCTAGGGTGGCGGGAGAAGCCTACTAGGGTGGCGGGAGAAGTCTGCTAGGGACATGGGTATAGGGTGGCGAGACAAGCCTGCTAGGGTGGCGGGAGAAGCCTACTAGGGTGGCGGCCAAGCCTGCTACCGGCCACCCCACAGCCCCCAGTGAATAGGAGAAGTCTGGCTAAGGGTGGGCGGAGAAGCGCTACTAGGGTTATTGAGTGGGAAAACTCTCCGGCCCTACTGCTACAGAGTAAGAAAAGCTTGCCAGCCAATGCGTCTGCCGTTGCAACTAATCGTAGCTCAATGAAGGCTTCGGTTGTTAACGTGATCATGCACATATAAGCTCATCGGCAACCTGCTAATTTTGCGGCAAACAAAACCGTTTATTATATGTCTATAAAGCAGTCCGGAAATGTTTACTCTCTTCTCTATGTTAGGCGTTTGCTGTCCACTATCCCGACAGTGTTTGCGAGATTACCTCTAGCCAAAACACGTAGACGCAAGGTTAGCTATGTCTCTAACAGGGACGTTTGAATGAGCGTGAGGCTTAGGGTATGTTGTCTATGAGCATTCCAAAACGTGCCTATAATTTTTTAACGACGACAGATAGATTACACCGCTGACTCTCCGCGCTCCTGCAGCCCACATCTCGTATCTTTCCTCATAGCAACAGTTAAAAAGTCGCAGTCAGGGCGCCGTCGTCTCACGTTTCGCAATCATTTCGCTAGATGTATACCCGGACGTACGCCTCTTTCTCTTTCTGCTCCAAATGTCCATTTATATTATAGCCTTATCGTATCGAGTGCGGGCATCAATTCGGCTTTCAAACACATGTCGCGCGTGGCACGTACGCCGCGCAAAGTAGCTTTCCCTCTGTGCACTATTATGTCGCGGATCCAGCCGCGGGGGCGGCGGCATTTTTGACAGCGGCTGCGTGGTGTGAGCGTGGCGCGTGGAAATCCGCTAAGGGGTTACGAAGGGTCTCACGCTCGAGACCTCGTGAAATGAAACCGATAAGTGGAACCCGACGCAAGAGTTGTGGCGTTGACACTCTATCGCACATGTAACTCTTCTGCTGCAGTACGGCTGCGATGTGCGACCGTATGGCCATGCCTTGGCTTTTCCGGTCCTACAACAAGGGCAAACTGCACAGTTTGCAGTGGGACAAGTAAAAGTGTGACGATCGAATTGCGTTCGCCCATGTTAAACCGCCCACGTTTCAGCTCGCTCACGTGTTCATTCAAGTCGCGGCTTTTATAATTACGTGATTATAGTTTTTGTTTGATGATCATTTTACTTTGTTGTTTTATATTCGTTAGGCTTATAATATTCACTTAATATTTATATTATTCTACGACTTTTTGATCTCTTACCCGACCTTCCCTCCCTCGTCTTCTGTAATATGAATGAAGCGACTATAATAATTCACCTATATCGAATTTGTGAATCGATCGATCTATGGCTCGCGATCCGTGTAGGCTCGCCCGGCGATTGTTCTTTGTATGTATTCTACGCTCCTTACTCATGAATAAGTGCTATTGTGATGCTAAATGTGTCTAATTAACGAAGCCATAAGAGAGGCGAGCTTAGCTAATGCATGTGTTTTGTATGCTTCGTTAATAACGCTGTTACTCATCAATATTCTGCCGCCGGCGTCTGTCCTCTCATGCAAATATTACGCAATGGTGGACGAACGCCGAGTTTGGACAGGCGTGACACGCTGACGCGGGAGCGGCATGCAGCAGGATGACAAATGCTAACAAATGACAAGCTGAAGACGTATATTAGGATGACGACGACTGCCGCACATTCGATTTCCTCTAACACAAGCACAGCCATTGTATGGTTAAATCTCTTATATTATATATATATATATATATATAGAGAGAGAGAGAAGACGAGAGAGAGAGAGAGATAGTATATATAATATATATATATATATATTGGTCTGTGTGCGTGCGTGCGTTCGCGTTGCGTGTGCGTCTGTGTGCGTGTGTGTGTGTGTGTGTGTGTGTGTGTGTGTGTGTGTGTGTGTGTGTGTGTGTGTGTGTGTGTGTGTGTGTGTGTGTGTGTGTGTGTGTGTGTGTATGCGTTCGCGCGCGCGCGTGTGTGTGTATTTATTTCGATGCGTGTCTGTGTGTGCGTGCGTGCGTGCGTGCCTATGCTATATTACAAAAAATATTATATATCTTCTATAGATATATAGATATATTATTATCGTGCTGATTTTCCATTATCTCCTGTTTTCCTTAAACCAATGTGATCGTTACGTGGGGTAATTCTATGGTGTGTGTGATAATGACAACAATGCTGCTCATGTGCGGAGCCTGGCGATTATTATTCTATCTCTCATTGCCATAGGCTGGCTTCGCGTCACGTTTTGCATCGGTCTTCTATTCATCTGCGAGCGAAAATTCATTTCCGAAATTCAGATAATCGATCAACGTGTCCCCGCGGCGCGGATTCACAGTCGGTGCCACGCCGCGCGTGCACGCGTACACGTCAGCGGACATCGCCTCGCGGCCCGTCACGCTCCATCGTCTGCTGCCGCTTGCGTGATTGGTTGATCCGCATGGCCCGCGCATCCGCGCTTTCATTCTCTGCCCAAGCGCCCGGACAACGACTCGCCCATAAACGGGCTGACGCTCTATAAATAAAACACCGCTTCCTTCCGTTTCTGGGGCATACAAAGAACGTTTATTCGATAGTAAATCATAATATATACATAAATAAAGCGCAGATTTGCATACAAAAACAATCGTCGCCGCGACTGCGTGACACTACGTCGATGCATGACTTCGCGTCGCGCGCGGCAGGGAAGGAGGGGCGGACCGCCAACCCGTCATGTCGCCAACCGCTCGATATACACCCGCATAACATCGCCGCGTGACATTAACATAATTATGATTTCGTTTCTAATACATAATTTATACACAAAACTCTGCTTTAAATGTGATCGGTGATTTGTCTTTATTCGACAACAAAGCTTGCGCGCGCGGCACGAGCGTGACGTCACGCAGTCGCCGCTGTGGCACCGTCTCGCATTTCATAGGCGTATTTAATCTATTAGCATTTCGCTCGAGTTTGATTTCCTCAGTTTTGTTTAATTTTGCTCCGAAAATGTCGCATTTTTGATTCTCTATGGATTGGCGTTATATAGCGAGAGGAGAAGGTTTCTGAACATGAGTGTCTCTACCTCGGGACACTGTGCAGGCAGACGTATTCTGCTGCTGTGTTACAGAAAGCGCGGGATGACGCGTCATACGGTGGTAGATATCTTCACAACGTCAGGCCCAGCGACTCGTATATTTAAGCTTTCATTTTTCGCTGTTCTACTCTTGATGAGAGCGAAATACGTTAAGTTAAAGAAACACGGCTATCGTACTTATTTTATACTTCACGCGATAATATACATTTATAGCGTTTTAGAATTTTACACAATAAACCGGCAATTCGATCTCAGTAATATGGCAACGACATTCACATTATGTACAGGACGCAATTAACTAACTGTTTTACTACGTCGATTCTATTTTACACTCAGCTTTCGTTACACACGCGCGGTAGCCGGACAGTATCGATGGACCCATGAGTGCAGATTTGCGCTGAATCACGGTTGATCTATTGCAGATTCCGTCCAACTATATATACCTTCTATCGGTGCACCTTATATTTGTATTTATATATATTACAGCTCGTATTTCAACGTTGAGCAACACTGCAATACCTTTCCATCGATAACTACCTTACGAGATTCGAGAACATTGCTCGGTATTATATTATATAGTATGTATATATATATATATATACATTTTATATATATATTTAAATATATTTAATATATATATTATATATATATATTGTATTTATTATTATATATATTATATATATATATATATAAAGAGTTTTACAGGCAACCGTTGTCGACTCAACACTATACACGCTGCATTCGTGACACATCTGTGATGGGGGTGCATCATGGCGGCTCATGGCGACTCGCTTGTTCAGCTCGTTCTGTGCGGGTCCGTGACGGCGGCGATCGAGCTAGCGACACTCGTCACGGGTCGCGCTGCTCCGTAGATCGGTGACGGCATGTGCGGCTGCGGCAGGTGCGACGCCGCCGAGAAGTTGAAGAGTCGCGGTATCGACGACATTGACGTCATCGATCCGGGCAACACGGGCCGCTGCAGCGCCGCTGCCGCCGCCTGGCGGTAGTACATGTCGAGCATTGAGGGCGTGTAGCCGGGCACGGCTGGGTGGGCGGCGGCGGCGGCGGCAGGCGAGTACCAGGCGTACGGGTTGTTCTGCAGCATACGCTGCACGGCCGCATAGTTTCCCGCCTCGGCCAGCAGCTCCAGTCCGACGGCCGTCTGTCGCTTCCACTTGGTCCTGCAACAGCGAATACGGCGCGAACATTATTTATCCGCGTGAAATAGTGATGATAATAATATACGTCGCGATAACACGTGACGTTACAGCAGCGTTTACATATATGTACAGCGAGAGAATCTCGAATATTAATGAACATATATTATTATAATATTAATATATCTTAATATATTTATGTATATACATATAAATTTATATATATTATAGTATATATATATATATACATAAATAACCCCCTACACGTGTTACTAACAACGTGCTTATCGGCTGTAACAAGGTGGACGCGTGTCAGGCGAATATTGGCCATCGTATACACGCGTTTAGATTGTGAAGGCTTGCGGATTCACTGCAGTGCAGAAATTCGCATATTATGCGCACATCTGCAGCGCTTGGCTTCATGGGAGAGGAGGCAGCGGTGAGGTCGGGCATCTGTAATGGCTACGTGTGTTGAATGTTCATGCAAATTGCCTCGCTATTTTATAATGGCGCGCTGCTTCGATGATCGCGCATTTATTAAAGAAAAATTACCATTAGCATTTCAATGGTGAGCTGCTTTATCGGAGAAGGATGTAATTTTACTGCGGATCCGTGCAGCGTCTCTTTAATCTTTTTAACATTTTCAGTAGCATTTTGTTTGTCTGCTTTCACCAAGCATTCATTTCCTCTCGTATCTTTAAACAGTTCGAATTACGCCTTCCGCTCGCCGTCTCGAATTCATGCCTGTCTCGCTCGCTCGTCTTAGCGGGCCGGTGTACAGGGGCCGCGCATTTATGTTCGTTTAATCGCACTGCTCCGCCATTGACGAGATGCGATGCGATGGAGAATTATGCAAATCCCGCGTCGCTTCGTCGTCATTCCATCTTATTTCACGCACGGCTTGCCGCCGGCGCTGTATGAGGCCGCGGCCCGCTACGGCAGCCGTCCACCGCGGCGGGTGAGAGCAATGCAAGCGCTGGCGCGGCTAGTGGGGTGGAAATCATGCTAAAATGTGCCGCTTCCCGTTTAGCCGAGTAGAAAATGAGTGAAACGCGGGGAAATGTATGCAGAGTTGAAACAGGAAATTTGCGCGCAGCCGGGCCACGCACCATTTAGCCGGCAGCAGCGCGCGGCGCGAGTGCGCATGCGCAGTGGAGGCTGCGCTGCTCATCGGCTGGATGCGCGGAGGGAGGCAGGACGCATCGATCGGCGCGCATGCTCTTATTTCCGCGATCAGATGGATCGTTTAGAATTTAGATATACGAAGCGTTCTAAACGATATTACAAGATTATGTACTAATGTAACTGGAGACTGGCTCGCGCAGACAGTCGAAACTATATACGAACAATTTCATCAGCATAAGCATCTACGAATATTGAACTTGAAAGGAAAGCGACAGCTTACATCACAATGGGAACGGTTTAGCGAAAACGTTACTATTACATAATTTATCGATATCGTGAATAGCAGGCATTATGCGCTTTCAAATTTGTAGCTCATTATATTAATTTCAGCAATTACTACACGTTGGATTCCTGGACAAGCGCCGACGTTCTCGTACGCGCATACGCGAGCTGCCGCGCCAGTTTTCCGCGCACGTATCTGCATTGTGCGACGAAATTAAACGGCCGCCATCTTTCCTCTCGTGCGTGTGATACGTAGAGGCGTCTGCCGCCGCTGCGCTCTTCTCGCGAGAAAGCCGAGCGGCCCTGTCTCCCAGGAGACGAGTGCCGCCAGTCAGAAAGCGGCCAGAAACATTGTCGATGTAAGCTTGCGGATTATCGGCTCATTAGGCGTGTCGTATAGGCGGCGTCGGCGCGCCTTGCCGCTATCGTGACGAGATCCCACCGCCGCGTGTCTCTCTCCATCAGCCTCACCCCCCCGCGCGCCCAGCGGGTTAAAATATTAATACAAATTAATATAATTGCCATATTAAATATTAAATCCGCGCAACGAATTAAAGGCGCAGTTTTTCCATGCGATTATGTCCGTAATCGTACGAGGGGTCTAGGGAGCCGGACCCAGGCAGCCGACTTTTCCACGGAGCGCTGCACGAGATAAGAGTAGAGGTCTAAACTGTGCTGCGCTTCTCGCTGCCAAACGATGGCGCTTACGTAGTGCACGACTAAACAAATCAGCCTAATTAGGAAGCTGCCCCATATTACCAGTACTACGCGGAGTCAGCGAGGGGGGCAACGTGCGGACATGCAGTGTGAAGCGGGGGAGAACTAACGTGAAGCTATTTCTGGCCCATCGAGATTTGGATATTTCAGAGCGTAATTCCCCGAATATTCAATATCGCACGAAAACTCGGTTCAGATGGAATGCGGTTGGCTCGTAATGCGAGAACTCGGATAACGTGATGCTAACGCGCGCATTAGATGTTTGCTGCAGCCATGACGCGTTGCCTCCCCCTAGTCACAACTCCGTGACGCCCATCACCTTCCCACAGACGCGACACACACACACACGCACACACACACACACACACACACACACACACCGAGTCACCTAGGTACATAAGCGGCTAGTTATATGAATAGCCACCGTAATTCGGCTATTTTCTTTGCGCTAATTGAATAAGCGTGCGAACCATCGTGCGAAGAAGCGCATCTCGTTCGCTGATGACGATGAGCGGGGAGTCAGCGCATTGTGTGCGCCCAGCCTCCGCCGCGGCCGCGAGCATAAATGCAGCAGCCGTCGACGCGACTATCTGCTGCTGCCGCATCCGTAAAGCTGAGCACCAACTATGCGCATCTTAGCATCTTCTATCAGATCCGATATTTGCACCCATTGTCACTGCATCTCCTTCCGCGGAATGATTTGCGCGGGGGGAGGGGGATTGTCGTTCGCTGCCCCTCCCCCTCGACCCCACCCCCGCGTGATTGCTGACGATCGGTGCCGATAGCGCATCGACTCACTGCGCCTGCATGTCAGGAAGCTGTCGTCATTATGGTGGTCGTAATTAATAGTAATAATAAAGCAAAACGAGTCGGAAGCGCTCGTGAATTATATGCAGTTAGAGTGATTTCCTGTGCAGAAAACGTCGGCATTTCGTCGGGCAGGTCCCGATGCGCGCGTGCGTGCCGCCAGGGTGCAGACGAGCGGAGTGGGACGAGGAGGAGTCGAGAAGCCCGGCGGCGGAAGAAGACAAGCGAGCGACGCAATATCGCCATTCACGTACGCGGGTCTGTTTAACATTTATGAGAAATATTGAAATGGTAATTATGGGCTGAAC
Organism: Priapulus caudatus; assembly: GCF_000485595.1. Taxonomy (NCBI): domain Eukaryota; kingdom Metazoa; phylum Priapulida; class Priapulimorpha; order Priapulimorphida; family Priapulidae; genus Priapulus; species Priapulus caudatus. The sequence goes on from NW_014577239.1 coordinate 230,387, forward strand.
CGTCAATCGGATCCAGAATAAAAAGTAGAGAGTTAGAAATTAATCTTTTCAGAGAGCAAATTGTCGGCGCACGGATTCATGCATAAGTAATTTATATACATATACACACTTATATACATATACATATACATATACATATACATATACACACTTATATACATATACATATACATATACATATACATATACATATACATATACATATACATATACATATACATATACATATACATATACATATACATATTGCCTTATAAGGTAGCGTGATCATTATAATTAAACCGGTATTCGCCCATGCTAATTCGTTCAGAATGTGACGCACGAATTGTGACAATAGGTGTACTGAAATATTAGTTTGGCCCCGTATAAAGAGAACTAATAAATGACTGACTTAAATAGGAAGGTTGTATATTCAATCTGATCAGCAGCTGACGTTACCGCAACATGTCCCCGCACGCTCAAATCAGTACTAATAGCTAATTCAATTGTGTGTGTGGCTAATTACACAATGCAGGTAATCGTGGTGTAGGCAAGGACGCGCGAGGCAGGTAATGGCGTGCGAGTACATGCGCATATGCGCGATATAGTTCAGGGATCTCTATAATTAATATAATACATTAACCTGATATTACATGATAAGCAGACAATATAGTTTTATGCGCGTAGAATTTAATTTATTCGATTAATTTCTGCATTGCATTAATAATCTAGTGTTATAAATGCTCCTGAATAATGTTAGGCTGTACAAAGCTAGACTCGAGAGACTAGTGCCACAACAACTCTATACCCTTAAAAGTAGTGCAATAGATTTGCAGGCCTTGTATGTGAGTTTAGCCAGTACAAACTAGCCTGTATGTAGTTAGCCTACGCAGTGCTCTGCCATAGAGTCTAGCTGTATATTAGAGACGTGCGTACACTTACCGTCTGGTTTTGGCTTACCACGTCTTCACTGCCGTGTCAGTGAGATAAAGCGTAGCGCCAACTCCATCCTGTGCTGAACACTCACAGTACTTCTGGCCTCTCAAAACTCGACTCCAAGCCTACCAATTGCAAGAAAAAGAACGTGTTATCATAAAGTTTATATCGACAGACACATCGATAGATGTGAGAATAGGAAATCTCAAGGTTATGCACTTATTGGTATTTCCGCAATGCAAGACACATGTGTATAGAGGTGTACAGAGTATAGAGGTGTATACAGGTGTATAGAGGTGTACAGAGTATAGAGGTGTATAAGGTGTATACGAGGTGTACAGAGTATAGGAAGTTGTATACAGGCTGCAAGTAGAGTGTGTGTACAGAGTATAGAGGTGTATACAGGTGTATAGAGGTGCATACAGTGTATAAGGTGTACAGAGTATAGAGGTGTATTACAGGTGTATTAGAGGTGTACAGAGTATAGAGGTGTATACAGGTGTATAGAGGTGTACAGAGTATAGAGGTGTATACAGGTGTATAGAGGTGTACAGAGTATAGAGGTGTATACAGGTGTATAGAGGTGTAAGAGCAGATAGAGGTGTACCAGAGTATAGAGCGGTATACAAGTGTAAGAGGTGTACAGAGTATAGAAGGTCGTAATATCAGGTGTATAGAGGAAGATCAACATTGCTGTCAATTAACAGCGATGTGCGAAAGGTCGTGCACGACCACGGGAAGAAATGCTTGCGGGTCACACCGCGTACGCATATAATCACCTATAATCAGCTTTAACGTAAACGTGAAACGCATATATATAGAAGCATCACCGTAAATTCCTGCAGTTTTAGCCGCAAACATGGCCACATAAAATCACACAACACTGGGCGGGGCTGGCCTCTCACCACAGCGTGTGTGTGTGTGTGTGTGTGTGTGTGTGTGTGTGTGTGTGTGTGTGAGTGTGTGTGTTGTGTGTTGTGTTGTGTGTGTGTGGTGTGTGTGTGTGTGTGTGTGTGTGTGGTGTGTGTGTGTGTGTGTGTGTGTGTGTGTGTGTGTGTGTGTGAGTGTGTGTGAGTGTGTGTGTGTGTGTTGTGTGTGTGGTGTGTGTGTGTGTGTGTGTGTGTGGTGTGCTGTGTGTGTGTTGTGTGTGTCGTGAAGAGTTCAACCGCATGCTTAACGTTTTAGTGTAGTTTCTTCGTGTTGGCGAACTAGGTGGGAGCATCATCCACCGAGTGCGGCGCGGTCATGGGAAAATACATGAAGCTGACATCGTGAGGAAATCATCCGGCGGCGATATTCGTTCGGACATAGCCTCTTAATCGGTAACTGTAGCGATAAGACAAACACGCGCGGAGTGAGCTTCATACGTGGGAAACGCGGATCCGCGCCGACAGCCGCAGATTAATAGGCCAACAGCTGGCATAATCAAAATGTTTCGCCACCTTTAAAGGTGAGTAAGCATCAAAACTCGGTTAACGCGCAGCGTGTATGCGACACGCGGCGAGCGGAGAGGATGGCCCCCCCAACACACATCCAACACACACACCCACACACACACACACACACACCAACACACACACGGAAAAAGACACACACGACACACCACACACCCACAGACACACACACATGCACACACAGCACACACACACACACACACACACACACACACACAACTACAACACACACACACACACACACATACACACACACACACACACACACACACACAACAACACACACGCCACACCACACACAACACACACACACACACACACACACACACACACACACATATCATATATAACATAAAAAGCAGTCGAATACCTCGCTCGCACAGGTGTTAATACGCGGGGGATTTAATCCCCGCGCGTAGACGCTCCAAACAGGATTGAGCTTTAGATAATCACATACGGGATAATAAACAATACAGTGGCGTAAACACGCAGTCGCACTATAACAGGTAGTATGCTATAGTCTGCCTGTAACGCACGCCGTCTATGACGTACGAGTTCTACGGGAACAAGGTGTATTCGAGCGATGGTTTCATAAACGGAGAAGAAGAATTGTTCGCGGCGAAGGGCTGAAATTCTCACCGATTTAGCTGATGGTCTGTAAACGCCGTTCTCGCTTTCCTCGCCTTCTTCATCTTCAGGGTTTCTCTGCTGTCGTTGCTAGATGAGATCGGATCGTCATGCTTCGTGTGCCCTGCAGGAGACGTGGCGAAAACCGCGACGTTACAGACGGTCAACCCACACAGCACGTGCACATGCACACGCACAAATACACACACATGGAGACACAGGCCGCACGCGCGCACACGCATCTACGCACACGTACACACAAACGCGCATAGTAGACACACACACAGACACACACACACACACACACACACACACACACACACACACACACACACACACACACACACACACACACACACACCCACACACACACAAACACACACACAAATACAACAACAACAATAACAAAACACAATATGCACACGCACACGCGCACGCACACAAACCCGTTTCCGCCATGGTTACGACGATGATAATTATTATTCGCTTATATTGCCGTTTCATTAACACTGTATTAGCGAATTGCTCATATTATAATGTGCTTATGTTCATTGTCAATTCCGCTACATGCCCGTGACGTAAATCTTTTTAGATGAAGTGCGTAAATCTGTATGCATGCATGTGTGCGTGAGTGTATCGGTTGCGTGCGTGTACGTGTGCACGTGCCTGTGCGCGTATGTGTGCTTGTTCGCTTTTAACCCGTTTGAATGTTTTGTAGCTTCTACCTGTCAATGCATTTCGTCGGGTTGAATTCGTTAACGTTGTTTCGTCGTCATTAAGTTATTTTCATACTTATCAATGATTAGGGTAGGGGTGTCTAGTGTCTATTTTTTGAGAACCGCATATTTTTTACGCGTTCTAAATTCAGGGGAAAGTTTTCAGCGCGATCATGTCGGACATGTACCGTCCGCACACACGCATGCACACAATAGTCGCGAGTCTAATGCACTGTATTGCGACATAGCGGCGGGTTACGCGCAGCTATTGTGTCCGCACGGCAGGCCAGGTGCTTTCCTCCCCTCGTTTAGGTACATATTTGGACGACTGAAGGTTTTGTCAATTTTCGCGAGTAATCTAAACACGTCGCTTCCGTCGCGCGGGTCATCAGAGTGTTTGCTGCAATCAGCTGCACTTATCCGTGCCAGCCCATCGTATACCCACACATATAGAGAGCGGGCAGTGTCGGCGACTCGTCATCTACCGTGTCAGCTCATTTCTTCCTCACGGTCTATCTATCTGTAAATGTCTATCTATGCATCATTGCATACTTTATTTCACTCGTCCTTCTGTTAGTTCGTCCGTCCATCCATCCATCCATCCATCCATCCCATCCAATCTATCCATCCATCCATCATCCATCAATCCATTCCATCACACTCCATCCATCCAATCCATCCATCCATCCATCCATCCATCCATCCACATCCATCGCATCCAGCCATCACATCCATCCATCCATCCATCCATCCATTCATCCATCCATCCATCCATTCCATCCATCCATCCATCCATCCCATCCATCCATCCATCCATCCATCCCATCCATCCATCCATCCATCCATCCATCCATCCATCCATCCATCATCCATCCATCCATCCATACCTCACATCCATTCCATCCATCCATCCATCCATCCATCCATCCATCCATCCATCCATCCATTCCATCCGATCATCCATCCATCCATCCATCCATCCATCCATCCATCCATCCATCCATCCATCCATCCATATCATCCATCCATCACTC
>NW_014577239.1:235157-245157 GCF_000485595.1 Priapulus caudatus
AAATTACATATACATAACAATACACTAATATAATATACATTAACAATCTTAACATATACATATACATATATATAACATACAATACACTACACATCAGATACGTAAACGTATACGTATACACGTATACGTATACGTATACATATACATATACATTATACAATAAAATACTACATATACATATACATATACATATATATATACATTACTATACATATTACTTAATATACATATAATTACATATAAATTTTACATATTTACTATACAATATTAATAATAAATTACATATAAATTTACATATTACTATACAATATACATATACAACATATACATTATACCACTATACATCTAATATAAATACCTAACAGTACTACATCATACATATCACTATATACATATACATATACACTGCACATGCACATGCCCATGGCACCACGGCAACAGCGCACGAGCGCACCGCACACGCACCGCACAGCACACGCACACGCACACGCAAACGCACACGCACACGCCACACGCACCACGCACACGACACGCACACGCACACGCACACGCACACGCACACGCACACGCCACACACACACACACATACATACACATCACATATATATACATATACATATGCATATGCACATACATATACAGATTGTGTCGGTTTTGTGTTCCTGTTACATCATTCAAATGAGCATTTGCGGAAGGAAATTGTCAGAAATTTCATAATGACAGAAAAACGAGGAAAAATGATTTATGGAATTAGTTTAAAATTGGGGATCTCTTTTTATTTCCGTAAAATGAAAATCAGACATATGCTGTTGCATATATATATATATATAATATATATATAGATATATATAGCGTTGTAACTACTGTTATTTGCCCAAAAACGTTAAATTCCTTAGCGAACGAAAGAGTTTAGAGAAACAAAAACTGACGCCGCGTGCTCCGATCTCAATCTCTTAGACAACATGTGAGAAAAAATACGGGCGAAGTTAGAAAGCCGAGATTCTACGGCATAAAGAACGCTCCGTTTAATCGACATGCGGAAATTCGCAGGCGACTCCGTGCGCTTATTAGTACCAACGGTCGTTTTAAACGCCGCCGCTGTTCGCCCCAGCTTAGTGGTGTGCGGGCGTAAACAGCGAGTGCCGACAGAACCGCTGGGCCGGCGGAGCTACTACCTACCAGCGCCGCACACATCTGTAAATCACGCGCTCCATTCGCCGGGCCTCGCTCCAAATCCGGCTACGAATCCAGCGCGATCCATCCTTTAAAGCAGTGAGCCATAATTTATATTGCACTGCCGTTGAAAGGGCGCCTGCTTATGCGCGCGACTCGCGCCTCACAACCCACCAGTGAAACCAGTTATGTCTGCGTTAGCGCGTCGACGTACGAAGAGTTCAGCACCGGCAACAATGGTCCTTATGATCAGCGATTGTGTGATCGTGGAACAGGATAGCAGCGGATAATAATTGCCTGACGTGTAGGCCCAGACCGTAACTGTTTATGAATGACTGACCAAAATATTACCCATAGTCACTGTTACCGAAATCGACTTACTGGCCGGCGGACCTCAGCTTTAATGTCGCGGCCAATTGTATTTTGAAAAAAAGTCTTATAATTATTTAGTTTTCTAAGAAAGTAAACCACACGCTTAAGTAGTCTTTATGTGTCAGTCGCTGATCGCGGTTCTACATGTGTAAATATAATGCCAGCACATAGTTCGCAGCTGTAGCAGGCACGTGCGTGAGACGGCGGCTGAAGCTAATACGGCCGCGCCGATTGCTTTTGCATTGGCCTAGCATAGAATCTTTGTCACAATAGCGAAACTTGTAAATCTCGACATGTATAGCTGCGGATTTTAGGTTTTTATTACTACGGCTGCTAGTGTTTGCAAACAAGGCTTGAGCTTTATATCGCATGGCCAAAACAAACAGCACTGCCCCACTAAACGCTACCATGTGTTTTGCATGTGCACCCGCACCACATAAATTGTTACGTTTTTTTTTGCCGCCAGATAACAGACGACTTCTAAATTAATAGGGATTTGTTGGAGCAGGTTTGACTTCTAGAATAATGGCGTCAGCTCTCTCCACGCCGTTGCGAGAGTAGCGAGCAGCCTACTGTTGATTAAGCTGCTTCGCTTGTTTTGCGAGAGTCTAAGTACAATGATAGTAACATATCCATCCATCCATCCATCCATCCATCCATCCATCCATCCATCCATCCATCCATCCATCCATCCATCCATCCATCCATCCATCCATCCATCCATTAATCCATCCATCCATCCATCCATCCATCCATCCATCCATCCATCCATTTTCTGATGACCTCTGTCACCATTCTGTAAAAATACTCCTCCTTCCCTGCATCCCACCGCTGCATAGTTTTAGTCTGCCTTCCCTCTGCACCCCTCTATCTATTCCCCTACTCTTCCACTTCATTTCGCTGCTATTCTCTCCTCTTCGTTCGTCGCTATTATTTGTCCTTCCGGTGCCGACGCTGTTGACAATCCAAATGAAATCTGCCACATTTGTATCTCTCGCCCAATTTGTTTATTTCGATTATTCCTCTACATGCGCGCGCGTGTGTACGAGGCAAAGTCGACAATTTAATTGAAATGCTATCGGTGCGTCCTCCAATATTTGTCACACACACAGGTAGACAACCACCCGTCTCTTCTGATGTGTATGCGTAGCGAAATCTGCCTCAACTTGCTTTGCATTTGTCTCCCATCTTTTCAAACAGCGTGTTGTTTCTTCCCCCGTGTGTCGACCGCACGCATACAGACGTGCATCCGGCTACTGACTGAATGCTGTTCTGTTTACGTTGTTAAAGCCACATCTATACCGCGGCTTGACAGATCGGGGCGGTTGGGAACAAACTGAAAGAATCTTGTTGGCGTAACAAAGGCGAGAGCCCTGATAATGAATACATAAAACGCGCGAGGCCGTATTAAAACTGGATGCGAATTCGGCACGAGCGTCCACATGCACGCTGTTCGTGTTAAACTTATCTAAATATCAAAGGCGCAAATAGATGTAGATCGTGATCGGTTCCACGTTGTAAACGTCGACGGAGAAAGCAAGAGGGCAGAAAGCAATAGCCGCGTTTTACTATGGACGTACTGATGCCGCGTGCGTGCGTCGAGCGGAAGTGTGCGCCGACGTTCTGATAAAAGCAGATCGCGAAGTGCACGACTGGAAACATCGGCGCTTTATATACGCGGCTATATAGCTATATACACCTGTGGACACGTCATTGTGAACTACTACATGTGGGATGTGCCAGCGCACTTGTAATATAATGCGACGCCCTGCGGGTATACGATTGTATTAGTATGCGCGGGCTTTTCCCCGACGAATATATATAGATATATATAATATATATATAAGCGTTGTAATCTGTTATTTGCCAAACGTTAAATTCCTTGGAACGAAAGAGTTTAGAGAAACAAAAACTGCCGCCGCGTGCTCCGATCTCATCTCTTAGACAAACATGTGAGAAAAAAATACGGCGAAGTAGAAAGCGAGATTTCTACGGCATAAAGAACGCGTTTAATCGACATGGGAACATTCGGCAGCGACTCCGTGCGCTTATAGTACAACTCGTTTTAAACGCCGCCGCTGTTCGCAGCGTTAGTGTGGTGTGCGGGGTGCCGACAGACCGCTGGGGCGGCGGGAGCTACCTACCTACCAGCGCGCACACATGTAAACAGCGCTCCATTCGCCGGCCTCGCTCAATCCGGCTACGAATCCAGCGCGATCATCTTTTAAAGCAGTTGAGCATAATTTATTTGCACTGCCGTTGAAAGTCGCTGCTATGCGGGACTCGCGCTCACACCCACCGTGAACCAGTTTGTCTGCGTTGCGCGTCGACGTACGAAGAGTTCGCACGGCAACAATGCGTCCCTTATGACAGCGATTGTGTGCATCGTGGGAACAGATAGCAGCGGATATAATGCCTGCGTGTAGGCAGACGTAACTGTTTATGAATGACTGCCAAATATTACCCAATAGTCACTGTTACCGAAATCGCTTACTGGCGGCGGGACCTCAGCTTTATATTGTCGCGGCCAATTGTATTTGAACAAGGTTATAATTATTTAGTTTTTCTAAGAAAGTAACACACGCTAAGTAGTCTGTATATGTGTCAGTCAGTGATGCGGTCTACATGTGTAAATATAATGCACACATAGTTCGATGGCTGTAGCAGGCAGTGCGTGAGACGGCGGGAAGCTAATACGGCCGCGCGATGCTTTTTGCATTGGCTAGATGAATCTTTGTCAAATAGAAACTTGTAAAATCTCGACATGTATAGCGCGGATTTAGTTTTATTCTCGGCTGCTAGTGTTTGAACAAGGCTTGAGTTTATATCGCTGGCAAGAAACAGCACTGCACTAAACGCTACCTGTGTTTTGCATGTGCAACGCACACATAATTGTTCGTTTTTTTTGCGCCAAGATAACAGCCGTTTAATTAAATAGGGATTTGTTGGGAGAGGTTTGAGTTCTAGAAATAATGGGTCAGCTCTCTCCCACCGTTGCGAAGTAGCGAGCAGCTACTGTTGATTAGCTGCTCTCGCTGTTTTTGCGAGAGTCTAAGTACATGATAGTAACATAATTATTTATATTTAGTTTAGATGTCGAAGTCATTACGCTTGTTTCATTGTTTATGATTTTTAACAATGAGTACTTTCTTACAACGACCAGGCGTTATATAGCGTAGCGTGTAATCATTTAATTAAAACTCGGTTTCGCCCATCTAATTCGTTTCAGAATGACGCCGAATTTGTGACATAGGTGTACTATAATATAGTTGGCCCGTATAAAAGAGAACTAATAATGACTGACTTAAATCGGGAAGGTTGTATTCAATCTGATCAGCAGCTGACTTACACGCACACATGTCCCGCACGCTCAAATAGTACTAATTAGCTAATTCAATTGTGTGTGTGCTAATTACACAATTGCAGGTAATGGTGGTAGAAGTGCGCGCGAGCAGGTATGCGTGCGAGTACATGGCATATGCGCTATATAGTGTCAGGGATCTCTATAATTATTATACATTCCTGATATTACTGTACAACTATAGTTTTCATGCGCGGTAGAATTTAATTATTTCGATTACATTTCCTGCGATTGCATTTAAAATACTAGTGTTATAATGCTACTGAATAAGTGTAGGCTGTACAAAGCTAGACTCGGTAAGAGACTAGTGTCCACAACACAAGTCTATACCTAAAGGTAGTCAATAGGATTTCAGCCTGTATGTGGTTATAGCCAGTACAAAGCTAGCCTGTATGTAGTTAGCCTACGCAGTGTCTGCATAGAGTCTAGCTGTATATTATGAGACCGTGACACTTACCGTCTGTTTTGGTACCACGTCTTCACTTGCGTGTCAGTGAGATTAAGCGTAGCCGCCAACTCCATCCTGTCCTGAACACTCAAGTACTTCTGCCTCTCAAAACTCGACTCCAGCCTACCAATTGCAAAGAAAAGAACGTGTTACATAAAGTTTATATCGACAGAACACATCGGATAGATGTGAGAATAGGAAATCTCAAGGTTATGCACTTATTGGTATTTCCGCAATGCAATATATATATATATATATTTGATGAAACCTTCCTATTGAGCGATCAACAGATCGTGTAAATTATAGAGCAGCTTGTCTCGCCCTGTTCTTTCTCCCTCGGTCGGGGGACCCTAACCCTAATTGAATGGCGCAATCACCTTTACGTTGTCAATTATACAGGCATTATAGCATTAAAAATGGAGAAGGGGTAACTGCGATTTCGACTATAACGTCTCTTTCTTGCTCGTTGCGCATTTCCTTCGACTCGTTTTTAATAATTCTTTGGCTCGATCGCCTCAATTCCTTTATGGCGTGTAGAACTAGTTTATTATACGTGGTGCTAGCAGCGGTGAACGCTATGCTTGTTTTCAACTTATCCTACCGCTGAACCTTCCACGGGGAAATCGACTCTTGTCTGTTGAATCTATTCTATATCTGTATGATTGCGGGATTCGTTTTCTCTTCATGCGACGGGGTTATCGGGCAAAATAATTTATATATATATATATATGGTGTGAACAACTCATTATATTAAAAAACGCGGGCGATTTCCTCGTACTTACAACTCGAGTGTGAAATTGATTTCGAGCATTAAATGATTACGTTCTCTATAGATACCAGAAATTTCAACGGATTACTTCTCATATAACCAGAAGCATGCATGTATAGATAGCATCATTCTACGATCTGTATCTGCCGTCCGTGTGAACTGTCTCACCTTCGCTGTGATGCATAGCATGTCAGCTCACGATGTAGAGTATTTTTCTATATAGTTCAACTCCAGTGTGTATTAACTACACTACTTCATGTGTGAGGGAATGTCCTTACAGCTCGTCAGTCCACCACTCTGGTCGGACAATGAACACTTTTCATTTCGTTCATATAAAACAGGTTACGACACTAACGTTGCCGGCCTTGGGTGTAAAGCGTTTACAGGTATTTCTGTACACACGTTTGTGCGCGGCAAAAATGACGAGTTCTCATGATAGTGCTCCCGCAATAGGTATTGCGATTTCAAATGATTTATTTTAATGTTTTTACATGGGGCTAATCCGGGTGCCGTTTACCCGGGCATGTATATAATCACGCGAAATTAGCGTAATATTTACATATACATCAAAATAAAATTCAAATGTCGAATGCAACCAACCGAATTTTATCCATCAGTTCGTTATCACTATCAGTAGCGTCATCGCAACTTTTCATATGCTCTTGTTATAAAGATCAAGCCGTCATTCGCCGATAATGAGTGCCATAAATCGAGCCAAAATGTAAAATTTTAATTAAATAAATAAATTCATTTCGTAAAGACACGGCTAATGAAATATATAAACTAATAAAAAATTAAATGTTCGCTGGTTAACGCTATGCGTGGACTAGGGCGCATGTGTACATGTGCGCGCGCGTGGGTGTGCGCACGTGTGCATGCGTACGTGCGTGCGTGTACGTGCGTGCGTATACGTGCACAGATAGGTGTGCGTTTCCCTTCTGTTAGGCCCCGCTTTCACATCTTGCCGCCAATAAATGGCCGAATTTATAGCCGCAGCGGCGGCGATAAACGAAATGCTATTTAAAATGGCGAATAACGTTATTTACATAATGCTTGTAGGGGGCACGCGTGACTTCCACGGTGCGTCGCCGGTCGCTCGGTCTCATGCGTGCTGCCAGCGTGTCTTTGTCGCTGTCGCAGGCTGTATTTTCATGCAACGCGCCGTCTACATTATGATTATTAATTATAAGGCTGCATTGTCGCCGTATTTGTCGAACGCAACGGTTTGTGTATCGCCGACCAATTTGGATCGAATTAGAGATGGTGTCGGCTGGCAAAACATTGTTTGGTCAATTATTTAACGGTTTACGTAATAATAATAGGTCCTTTTTGAATTAAATAGAAATCGATAACGCATTGCCGCGTCGACTGGTTTTATTAAGTGCATGATGATACCCAACACCTGCCGGCTCTGGTTTATTACTGGCCAGTACTAAATAGCCACTTGATTACGACTCATTAGAATTCAGCATTTGCTTGCACACATTTACACGGAGACTGTCTCGTCTGCGTCGTGGATTTCGTAATTCGTGAACGTATACCGCTCTTTTCTCTTGATTATTTTCTTTTATATAATTTTGCAAGGCACGAAATTGATATAAATGGATTGCATTTTTAAGAAATTTAAAGCAGGGCACGTTAAAATAACACATGGCGAAAACCTTGGTTCAATAGATCTATTCAGGCTCCAGACCATGATACTGCATTATAAGGTATTAATGTTACATACAGTTTTGTAATAATATATGTTATTATTAAATATTCAACCATTAGTTAATTACCGAATCATGTATCATTATTGGCGAATTAATTCGCTCTTATGTAGCATCTCCAGTTTCCACATCTCCAACTTGATCAACAAACATAAATAACAAACATCGATAAACTGGCATCCCGATGCGAGAGACTGGGGAGTCGCTACCGAGGAATAGCGGAGTAGCTAACTACGATTGTGTTCCGCTATGACAGACTGTGACTGGCTGCGGGATACTCGGCACCCTCCTCCCCCCCTAACGAAACACTGAGGATGCCAGTTATGCGGGACTGCGTACCAGTTACGGGAGAGACTGTGTGAGAGACTGTGTGGCCGCTATGAAGAGACTGGTGGCCGCTATGGGGGGGGTAGCCGCTATGGATGGGGCTGGTGGCCGCTATGGAGGGGCTGGGGAGCTGGCACTGCCCGCGTGTAGCTGATACGGAGTCGCGTCCGTATAGAGTGAGATGACTGCCGGCAGTGCGGAAATGACGCGACACGGCGAGGAGCAGTAGCGACGCGGTCGTAATGCACGGCTGATGACTATCCGATAGCCGGCTTCCTCCCCGCCTGCGTGCGTGCGTGCGGGCGGTCGTGCGTGCGTGCGTGCGTCCGTGCGGGCGTGCGTAAGTACGTGCGTGCGTGCGTGCGTGCGTGCGGGCGGGTGTGCGGGCGTGCGTGCGTGCGTGCGTGCGGGCGTGCGTGCGGGCGTGCGTGCGTGCGTGCGTGCGTGCGTGCGTGCGTGCGTGCGGCGTGCGTGCGTGCGTGCGTGCTGCGGGCGTGCGTAAGTACGTGCGTGCGGGTAGTCCCCCCAGGGCGGTTGCTGCGCTCCTCACGGCCATGACACACGCGTGCACACGCGCACGCACGCATACACACACACGCGCACGCGTTTAAACACATGGGCCAGTATACAAACACGCAGGCGCATGCACGCGCTTACACATACACGCATGCCGTGTGCGTGTGCGTGTGCGTGTGCGTGTGCGTGTGCGTGTGCGTGTGCGTGTGTGCGTGTGCGTGTGCGTGTGCGTGTGCGTGTGCGTGTGCGTGTGCGTGTGCGTGTGGTGTGCGTGTGCGTGTGCGTGTGCGTGTGCGTGTGCGTGTGCGTGTGCCACACCCGCACACGCACACACACGCGCGCGAGTGCATGTTTTCATGGTGGGTGGTGAAGCATTTGCGGAGAACCTGCCACCGTGTTTCGATACAGCGTGAGTGAATGGCGAGATTTTGTTGGTGAATCTCATCAGATATAAAAAAAATTATTTGAGTTATCCTATATCATGTTGAATTATGACTAGAAACGTCCGGTGTGTTCATGCGATACATCTACCAGCATACTCTGTTAGATTTCTCAGTATAATTCGACATTTATATGCGCATACTGGTATTTATAAAGTTGTGTATTTACTGCATGACGCTTGCTGCTGTATGCATATAAAAATCCATCTCACCAACATGTGCGATTTTAGAAAATAGGCCTGCATGGCTGTTAACCTGCTCACGGTCTGGCGCCTGGTATCGGGCCAAAGCGCGTGTGTCACGACGGGGCACTTGCGACACAGAGCGCATCGGCTAGTAACATACCTGTGCGAGAATAAATGGACAATGTGACTTCTGCCGAAGTGATTGTACGAGAGGTGCGTCTACATTGCAGCCCACAGTAAATCTGCTATAGAATGGACTGTAGTGTATGTATGTATGTGTGTGTGTGTGTGTGTGTGTGTGTGTGTGTGTGTGTGTGTGTATGCGTGTGCGTGTGCGTGTGCGTGTGTGTGTGTGTGTGTAGTGTGTAGTGTGTGTGTGTGTGTGTGTGTGTGTGTGTGTGTGTGTGTGTGTGTGTGTGTGTGTGTGCGTGCGTGGGTGTGTGTGTGTGTGCGTGTGAGTGTGTGTGTGGTCGTGTGCGTGCGCATGTGTGTATGCGTGTTTGTGTGCGTGCGCGTGCGTGTGTGCGCGCGTGTGTGGGTGCATGAGTCTACGCGCGCGCGTGTGTGCGTGTGTGCGTGCGTGTGTGTAAGTGCGTCAGTGTATGTGTGTTGTTGTTGTTGCCACTGGAGCATGAGCCACGCGAGGTGCCGACGTCGCATAAGCGCAGCATTGTGCTAAAGCTAAAACGCGTTTAAT
>NW_014577239.1:247871-258449 GCF_000485595.1 Priapulus caudatus
GTACGTACGGAACGTAATTAGTTAGTTAGTTAGTAGTATATAGTGTAGTAGTGTGTGTGTGTGTGTGTGTGTATATATATATATATATATATATATATATATAGTAGTGTGTGTGTGTGTGTGTGTGTGTGTGTGTGTGTGTGTGTGTGTGTGTGTGTGTGTGTGTGTGTGTGTGTGTGTGTGTGTGTGTGTGCATGTGCATGTGTGTGTGTCTGTGTGTGTGTATACCGCGGAGATGAACATACAGCTACGATCGTGTGCTGTGTCGAGCTCTCGTACCGCCGCGGAAATTAAACGCATTCGTATATAACGGCGTCAATAATATTCTACGTAATTTGTCTCCTTCACATCGTCAGAGCGTCGATGGATTCTCGTTGCGTCATAGCTACTCGTGTAAAACTGCTAAATGCCTATTCATACGAACGCTGAAATATTCAACGCTCGTCGTTATCAACTTTGTTGTATGTATATTGTTTGTTGGTGGTATTGTTCGTATGCAGGCGAGGTATTGACGCGATAAGTAAGCTAAAAAGCTGTAGTTGGCCGACTACACATTATGTCGTTGCTGGCGGTATAGAACACCTACTGACAGCGGTTATTAGCAATTACCGGGTGTGTGGCTGCGCCGTGCAAACACATCATGTAGCATTAGCCTGTAAACAGTAGCAGCCGGACAACGATACACGTACCTGGTTTTTTATCACTGTCGTGGCCCTGTGACTTGCCATCTCCGATCGACTCGTCGTTGTGACCACTGTCCGTTTCGTCACCAGAACTACATGATTCACTGTCTCTCGGCTCGCAGTTATAGACGGGCGACACGCACGTCTGCCGCGGCTTCGCCAGAATGTCGTTGATCATGAACGAGGACTTGTTGGCCATCTCGGGCGACTTCGACGCCAGCCTCTCGTCCTGTGCCTGGTTTCGTGGCTCGAGGACAGCAAGTCGTTCATCAGGATGCTGCTGCTGCTGCTGCTGCTGTTGCTGTTGTTGCTGCTGCTGCTGCTGCTGCTGCTGCGGCTGCTGCACGTCCACCACGAGACTCTCATCGTCCCCCTCGTTGACGTCGTCTTCTGGTTTTCGCGCCATTGTTCCACCGGCTCCTCGTGCAGGATCTTCCATGTGCGTCGGAAACTGCGAAATCATAAGTTCGCTCGCGCTGCGTGCTCGGCCGCCGGTGAGGGAGTGATACTGGGGACAGACGGTGACACGCGGACAGGAGGAGGCACACGGAGCACCTGGTGCTGTGTACAGGCGCGCGGGTGTGCGCCGCGCCGCAGATATATGAAGTCTCTAACTTTCGTTGATCGCTCGCGGTATGTGCCGAGAGCTTACCGAGTAGCGAGTGCCACAACAGACAACTTCCTCGACAGTATAACGAGCGTAAAACTGTTCCGCCAGGGTTTTAATAGTACGATTGCTGCGTCGCTGCTGGATTATCAGTTTTGATGGCAGACGACTTACGCTCGCGCGCGCTGATTGGTCGCCGCTGTCTAGCGCCCGCCCATCCGCCGATCGCAGCCGATCAATGCAGCTTAGCGGCTCGTCAGTTTGCCAAGCGGGTTTTTACGCAGAATTTCGCAAATTTCTGCCTCTTGCCTCCCCGATGGTGATTTAGTCAGTTAGTCAGGCAGGAAAATTACCGGTGCTCGCCGCTGATTGGCCATGCCGCCTCGTCGGCGTCGGTACGTTTACATGGAGCCCAGCAGACGTAGACAGCATGGACGCTCCTGTACAGGTGTCGCCGCTACAAGCCGCACGGTAACAGCGCGCGCAGAAGACGTGGTCCGTAGCCAGGCGGCAGGGAACAGAAGCTCATAGCACGAAACTCATCGTGAGGCCGGCGAATTTCTCGACCATTTTCGCATTAGCATATACAAGTAGAAAATCTCGTATCCACAGGCATAGCGTGTGCATGTGCAAATGGAGCATGCACAAAGCGAAGCTATTTGAAGCTATAAGACATTCGCGTGCGTGGGGTTAAGTACTACCACATTTTACTGCACACATGATCGCGTCGTTTTCGACGAGCGTTTGTGTATGAAAAAAAAGATGAAACGATGCCATCTTTTCCATATAAATTCTCTCGCCACGTAACTTATCGATGGGCGGCAGCGTAATTTGCAAGATGCTCATAACCATGCGTTGTCATCGTTACATGCGATATCTCCAAGCGAAAACATTCATCGCTGATGTAAAAAATTTGTGAAAGAGAGAAAGAGAGAGTATGTGCGTTGTGGTGTGTGTGTGTATGTGTGTATGTGTGTGTATGTGTGTATGTGTGTGTGCGTGCGTGCGTGCGTGCGTGCGTGCGTGCGCGCGCGCGCGTGTGTGTGTGTGGGTGTGGGTGTGTGTGTGGGTGTGTCTGTGGTTCTGTGTGGGTGCGTGTGTGTGCGCGTGTGTGTGTGTGCGGGTATGTTCGTGAGAGAGAGAGAGAGAATGTAAGAGAGAGGAAACGGAGCGCTCGATGACGCGTTGGCGTGCGCAGTCGGCCATAGTACCGATGCCTGAGGCGAGCACTGCGCTCCCCCGCGCCCGCCGGACACCATACGCGCAGTGCTGATGCTACATAAACACGCCGGCGGCTGTATTTGTCATCTTTTTCTTCCGCCGACACAAAACGGCCCGCACGTATTGCGGTCGCCGTCGTCGGTTCTTGACTCCGCTAACGTACGCACGCTTCCTGTCGCTAGTCCGCGTCGTTGTCGGTTCCCAGGCGACGAGCGGCGGGCTGATCTCACCAGAGGCAATTTACGGTGTCTGAGTCGGGACTATCTCTCACGGTGTACGCACGCGGGTACGGCGTGCTGTGTGCAGGAATGCTCGCTCGCATGGGGGCACTCGCCGGTCCCATGGGGCGGCCGATTCGTTCCCGTGAATATAGCTGGAATTTCAATGCGATACACATTGTTGGCGGGAAGAATGAGATGTTCGCTATAGAATCTTTCCACAAGCTCAAATATTTACGTAATATTTTGTATGACTAAAATGGTACTGTTGCGCACAGCTATAAAACGCATATTAATAAACAACGAGGACTGAAATGCCCGGAATATGCACCCATCTATCTTCCCGCTAATTAGCTAGTGTATAATGAATGCATGAGCTGAATATCATATCTATCTCTCAAATTTAATAAAATTTATTTGAATTTGGAAAAATAAGTTGGCTTATAATAATAATGATAATGGTTTATAGCTCAAACGCAGATGAAATCTTATTCTACCACACTCCACACCACGATCGTACAACGTTTTATTTCTCACATCATTAATTGAGGAATTAATAGATTTAGGAGATAAACTCGTTATACTAAACAGTTTACGCGTTCGTCTATTAAAACGTGAAGCGGTTCAATATCAGATAATAATACGAATAAACATGTTCGTGTGCCGAGTGCACGCTGGCGGGGGTCGGGCTAGGGCGTGTCGGCATAGCCCCATATGCAGCCGACATTGTGACGGCACAATGCCAGCAGATGGCAGAAGAATAACGTTTAATTTCGGGGGTTGAACGCGTTTCAGCACCGCCGCGGATTAGCACAGCTCCACTTCACGGCAATAACGCAGCGAGCGGTGTGAGCAGCGTCTACTCCACGGCCCCCGCGGCGCTCACGTGCTGCTGCTGCTGCTGCTGCCGCCGCCGCCGCGCCACGCAGCGGACAACCGGCGAACTACTCCGCCCATTCACGTCACGCCGGTGATGGCGTGCGGCGCCGAAGTCTGGGAAGATTATTGTCACGATAGTTACCACACTCTGATTGTGCCGTGATTGCTGCATATGTCGGTATGTGACATAGATAACGCAATCCGGATGTACCGATCACCACATATAATATATACATAACAAACACACACACACACACACACACACACACACACACACACACACACACACACACACACACACACACACACTACACACACACACACACACACACACACACACACACACACACACACACACACACACACACAACACACACACGCACACACACACACACACACACACACACACACACACACATATATATATATATATATATATATATATATCGTATTTTTATCTAGATTGTAAAAAGAAAAAGAAACACATACACAGTAAGTGGCTCAGAGCTACAGACATACTCGCACTTATTTATTTAGTTTTTCGTTGACGTAACAGTGCGGCGCGCATGCCTCAGCATCGATATACTGTCGACTATAAAACACACTGCGCTTTGCTGCGGTTAGTCGCCTGAAACGCCGGCAAGGAGGCAACAGTCGCCGTCTAGCGGCAGTGCATTTGACGCTCGAATGCGCAGAGATTTGAGAACTCAATCCGGCACTTACTTAGTCGTGACTTTAGCGCTGCTTTCAATTAACCGCCGCACAATGGAAACGTAGCTTGGCCGAGCGCAGGAACAAAAGCCGTAACCGTAGAGGTTAATTCGTGCCCATGCTTTCCTAACTGGATTCCGCGGCAGGATTAGGCTGCGTACCTTTGCGCGACAGGCCGCGGTGGTCACCTACACATCTCCCTGCCACCGCCATGCACGGGGCTATAGCTGCCCGCCCCCCAGCAGCCACGTCATTAATAGCGCATTTCACATGTAAATTATCTCGAATTGATCCCGAGACATTCTCCGGCCGCGAATACTCACCGCGCGACCTTTTTTCCCGTCCGGCCGCGTTCAGGTATCGCGTTTACAGCATATAGAGGCGGTGCGCGTGCGCATGCGCGACGTTTACACGTGAGAACATTAGGATTGTATTAGCGGGTGGCTGATGATAATCCGATCCCGCGCGTTACCCGCACGAGCAGGCAGGTGTGGCCCGCGACGATCGGTGAAAATTTTGTCACCGATAATGAAGTTTTCTCTGGTAGGCGTCCGCCCGTATAGTAGACGAAAGTCGATGCCGCGCAGTGGCTGAGCAAGAATAAAGGTCAGCGTTATTGCACCTTCGCGTGAATGCAAATCCCTACGTCATATATGAAGGTGTGTATATCCGCGATAAGGCGAATGAAAGGGGAAGAAATTACAATGACAAAGATTCGAGACCAACTAATATGAGGTTAAGACTGCGTCGTATATATATATATATATATATATATATATATATATATATGTGTGTGTGTGTGGGGGGGGGGTGCGTGTGTACGTGTGTGCGTGTGCGTGTGCGTGTATGAGGTACGTGCGTTTGTGTGTATGTGTGTGCGCGCGCGTGTGTGTATATGATATAGTGGTACATGAGAACATAACAAGCGCCTTAACCGTATATATCTTCCCTGCAAGGATGCAGGAAGTTACGATATCATCAAGAGTAAATTACCAGGGCTCGCCTTATATTAACGGGTTCCTTCCTATTATTTGCCCGTGATATCATCGCATTCCGCGGCTCTCATATTGCGTTGCGCCACATTGTGTCGCGCGCCGCCAAATCTTCAAATAACATGTCCTCGTGTGAGAGCAGGGCCGAGATGCTGCGCGTCATCACGCCAGCGACGGTTGTCCCGGCAACGGAAGACGCTGATCGTCACGGCTGGTGTCTTGCTCGTGTCGTCGCGTCACAGCTGGGTCGGAGCGTTGACAATAACGTGTCCGGGTCGTCAGCGATGGCTTCACGGCTTCCTGGCCATTACAATTAAGACTCCGCTTCACCGTCTCAGTCCGGCGGGAAAACTCCGGAGATCGGCGGTGAGTCATCGGGCAGACACTTCCCACGTCGCGTGCGCCGCTCACAAAGGAACCCACTCTACCCGAATATTTCCGTAATCCGCGAGATAAATTCGCGATCGCGCCTCTCGGCGTCGCGGCCGGTTTTAATGAAGCGGATCAGAGGCCAGTTTCAATGCTCGCCGCAGTTGTGGTCTCGCACTGATAACGTGCATTGCGCGGATCGCTTTCGCTCTCGCAATATATATACATGTTGTTCGCAATTTGCACTCTATATTAAAGTGGTAATATCGTCAGTATATAACACACATACTTTTAATATTCTCGATAGAGTGGCTATATATGGCGTGCCGAGATCTTGCCTTTTTCTTGTATCAGGTTTTTCATGATCTATACTTATGATCTGCATGGAGACAACTGAAGAGTGTCACCGAGTAGTATGCATTACACCATATTCCCGCAACCGCGCCAAGAGGCGCGAATGAAGCATCGCCACTTGTTTCTCTCGTGTTTACTCTGCGGTTTTAGCGCGTTCATCGTCGACTCTCATCACAAATGTTGACTAATCACGCAGATCACGCGAGAACGGGAGTTCCAGCTATCTGTTAAACAACAACAGCGACACGCCGGTGCGTTTTGCATACACCACACCTCCCACGTGCCTTGCCTGGAATTAAAACATGCACGACTCCTACTCGTAGACTTTATTACTTTATTGCCGACATTTTTCAGTAGATCCTACAATGGCGGATCGTAAATTTGCCCTTCATTAGCGCGACCTCGATCGCGCGCCTCACTCCTCTGCCTAACAACGCGCATTAAAACTGAATTCGTATGCCAACGGTTTGCGAACTCGCCGTAACAGCGGGTAACACACACAGGCGCAATGGGCGGGACGTCGGCAGCACTTTCTACATACGCACGTCTCCCGTGCCGACGTTATCGGCTGCTAAGTGACTGCCAGGAGGCGAGCGTGGTGCTGTCAGCGTACCAAAACTCTCCCGTGTATTTCGCCGGCCGTAATGACCGCAATAAAGTCCGCGTATCGGATGAATTATCCGATTATAATTAGCGTCGTACACTCGCCGACAGACGGAGCGGCGAGCGCATGCGCACTGAGGTTTCCTGTGCCGCCGCGAAGTCTGGCGTCGTCGGGTATGTGTATTCGCCGCATCGCTAGTAACCTTTATAATCTGTGAGAATGAGGGGAGGGGAAAAAAAGAAAGAAAGAGGTGGAGGAGAGACGAGGGCGAAGAATGGAGGAGAGAGAGTCGGACAGGAAATTTGCGTTAAAATTTTCACTGAATGTACAAATGTTTTCCCGGAACGATGGAGAATTTTATTTCATACTCACTTTGGCGTAATTATGTTTTCGCCCCCCCCCCGGCCCCCCGTACACACACATACACACGTACACACATGGCCCTCGTACACACGCTCGCGCGCCCGCACGCACACACGCCCACGAACACTTACATGCCAACGCATGCACGCATGCCCGCCACCATACACGCACACACACACACACACACACACACACACACACACACACACAGCACACACACACACACATGCGCGCACACAAGCACATCGCCGCGACACCACACACACACATCAACACAGCACCACACACACACCACACACACACACACACAACCCAACACATATCCACACACACGACACACACACCCACCAACACACACACACCGAACCCACACATCAACCACACACACCACACACACACACACACACCAGACACAACACCCTCTCTCTCCTCTCTCAATCACTCTTTTCATAATCATGGGAAAAGCGAGTCCCTTCTCCCGAAGGGTCCCGCTATGTCATGGCAGCCAGCCCGCCAATTCTCTTCTCTTCTCAGACACACACGAGAACGCACTCACGCAACGCACGCCACGCACGCACGCACCGCACGCACGCACACACAGATAGACATACACAAACTCCCTTTTTATCTCTTTCTCTCTCCCTCTCTCGCCCTCTCTGTCTCGTGTGCGTGTTTCTCTCTCTCTCTCTCTCTCTCTCTCTCTCTCTCTCTCTCTCTCTCTCGCGCGCGTCTCTCTCTTCTCTCTCTCTCTCTCTCTCTCTCTCTCTCTCTCTCTCTCTCTCTCAACATGACGTGTCGGACCAGCCCTCGTAATGGAAAGCTGGATGTTAGATGCCAGTTGGTTGGTAGATACAGTTGCTCACAAAGGCTCATTAAATACAGATTGGGCTGCTTATTGGAGTATGACTGGTAAACACAGCATTAAGCAATGATGGCAGAGCGACCCATAATGACGGCAATAGAAATTAAAGTACACCTTCCATTATTTATTAACCGACAGCGAGAGCGTCGTTGACTTAGAACTCGTGATCGGTTACAACCTGATAGAAGGTTACCAGACGTGAGTACTCGTGTAAATGCCTGCATTACTGTCAACACGACGACCTTGAAGCATGTCAGCTGAAACCTTGTCGACTGCTATTAACTTGAAACTGTATTTAGATATGTACGAGCGCAGAGAACCGAGCGCGATAATTCGTTCGTACGGCGGTAAAATGTGCCAAATTGATCTCACTCACCTCGACCCGCAATACAGTACTTCTTCTACCTAATGTTTTCTCATGGATGTAAAAATACTATGACGGATAAGCATGAAGATATGTACATGTGTGTACTACCATGAAACTACCTGTGTACTATGTTTACGTGTGTACGCGTGTGCACGAGTGTATATGTGTGTGCGTGCACGCGCGTGTGTGCGCACGTGCATGGGTGGAGAACACGAGGGAGTGGTCTCTACAACGACGAGGGCCCGTATTTGTTGTCATTACTCGCGCGCAGGTGGTATTTAAGTCGTGCATTAGCCGATATTAAAGACGTAATGGCGCTGCGCTGAAATATTGAAAACTCTCATTTACTAGCCATTAGAGACCTCTCTGCAAGTTTGCATTATTCAATCCGGCTAGCATATGAATCACTAGCGCTGCGAGACGTCCGTATAAGCAGGCGTCAGATCGTGAATGCCGAGGTGTGTAATATGTATGTCCAGCCGCGGAAGCCATGCGGGCGAGAGCAGCGACTGTGCGGTCCTTGCCTCCGTGCGCGCGGCGCTGGAATTAGCTCACGTAGTCGCAGGCTATTACTCTAATGCACGGCCGATTCACACGCACCACATGGTGCGCGCGCGCGCCTCATATATAAGTCATAAGACGTTTCGGTAAAACTAGCCGTCTTCGGAGACCGATAAAGTGGGGTCGTAATTGTCGGGGATAATATCACTGATTGCGCGAGCAGAAGGCTTCAGCTTTAGATTGTTCGCCTGCGCGAGGCGGCCTCGTCCCGCTCGCCCGTGCACGGGTCATCTTCGCGGATCGTTTCACGTTAATGTCTTGCGGTTTTGCGGTAGCGCATAGCAGCCATTCGCTGGCGACGCGAGCGCCCGCAGCGGCAGTTTATATTATTATTATCGTCGTCTCGCTTGCTCTCATCACGATTGCAGTCACGTGATATAGACAGTGATTCTCGATGTTTTCCGGGGGGTTTGTAGATGGAATGCTTCCGGCGAGCGTCGATTTATAATGACGGAAATTGCCAAACGTCATAAAATTATCAATTTTATTAATTGTAAGACCTTATGCACCGGACATTGTGCGGTTAAGCAAAGATATTTTCAGGGTATTTAATTTGATTAACCCATGACGTTGCATATATAAAATAAATAGTACTAGTCGTTAGGAGGGAGCGTCGTGAACTCTCTTATGTCGGCCAAAGAGAATAAGTAAGAGGAAGAAGGGCGGAGAGGGCATGTTGGATGGATGAATAGCCCAATATGCGCGGTGGTGAACGCATTGTTGACGAAGGTCGATAGATAGATGAAGTCATTGACTGTGATACTGATTTCACGAGGAATACGCGGGGAAAATTTTAACAAATAATGACATTATATGCTATTTGAGAGAAAGAGTGAGGGAGGGACAGGCAGGCCAGGCCATCCAGTTAGATGGATGGATGGACGGCTGGATGGATGGATGGACGGATGGATGGATGGATGAATGGATGGATGAATGGTTGGATGGATGGATGGATGGATGGATGGATGGATGGATGAATGGATGGATGGATAGATGGATGGATGGATGGATGGATGGATGGATGGATGGATGGATGGATGGATGGATGGATCCATCCATCCATTTATCCATCCATCCATGGATGGATAAATGGATGGATGGATGAATGGATGGATGAATGGATTGATGGATGGATGGATTGATGGGTGGATAGATCGATATCGTATATTTCAAACGCGTGTTTCAGCGATCGCTTTAATCACTCAACACTCATATCACCATGCGGTAATGTCAATGGTGCTGTGCGTGTGCGTGGAAGAGGTTGGAGCGAGTAAACAGCGCTCACTGATTCACAAGCGATTGACATCCATAATCAGAGTATAATAGCTTTGATCTGGGCCATCTACCGCTTAAACACGACAGTTACACATAACGAATGAATACGTACGGCAGTGGGACAGCATCCCCGCAATAGACCGCGGGACAGCATCCACACATAGACCGCAGACAGAATCACCACTATAGACCGCGGGACAGAATTCCAACAATAGACCGCAGGACAGCATCCCCGCAAAAGACCGTGAGACAGCATCCACACATGGACCGCCGGACAGCATCCACACATAGACCGCAGACAGAATCACCACTATAGACCGCGGGACAGAATTCCAACAATAGACCGCAGGACAGCATCCACACATAGACCGCAGACAGAATCACCACTATAGACCGCGGGACAGAATTCCAACAATAGACCGCAGGACAGCATCCCCGCAAAAGACCGTGAGACAGCATCCACACATGGACCGCCGGACAGCATCACCGCTATAGACCGCGGGACAGCATCC
>NW_014577239.1:259328-262434 GCF_000485595.1 Priapulus caudatus
TGGTGTTGGTGTTGGTGGTGGGGGTGATGGTGGTGGTAGTGGTGGTGGTGGTGGCGGTGGTGGTGGTCGTCGTAGTTGTTGTTGTTGTGGGGGTGTTGCTGCTGCTGGTGTTATTGTTGTTGTTGTTGTTGGTGGTGTTGGTGTTGGTGGTGGGGGTGATGGTGGTGGTAGTGGTGGTGGTGGTGGTGCTGGTGGCCGTGGCGGTGGTGGTGGTGGGGTGGTGGTGATGGTGGTGGTGGTGATGGTTGTGGCGGTGGAAATGGCGGTGGTGGTGGTGCTGGGGATGGTTTTGTTGTTGTTGTTGTTGTTGTTGTTGCTGTTGTTGTTGTTGTTGTTGTTGGTGGTGGTGGTGGTGGTGCTGGTGGTTAGTGGTGGTTTGGCAGCTTCTGCTGCTGTTAGTGATGACGAAAGCAACGACGACGATGACGTAGACTACGACGAAACGGATCGTAATACATGGCATCAGTCACAATCTGGGAGCTGCAGGTCAACTATGTCATTCGGGGCGAACGTGATGATGGGTGACTGCGAGCACCACCCAGCGTTCTCGATGTCTGTACGAGGCAGTGTTTGCTACCTTGTGCTGAAGCGTCGGTTATTGGAAGAAAACGCCGTTCGTTTAGGGTTACGGTTTAGGTTATGGGTGAGGTGAGAGCAAGTGTTTTGCGATTTGGTTGCTTAAAGTTGATCCACCTCGCAGCTAAATGCATATATAGACCTACTGTGAGCTTGCACATGTAAAAATTCACTACAACTCATTTGTATTGCTACTTTCATAACATTTCTTCTCAAAATCTAAAGGAAATTACTTGATCACCACAGTGATGTTTACACATCCGGGACACAGCGGAGCGATCTACTTGATTCAGTAACAGTTCCTTTCTATTATAAAGTTTATACAAGTTATAATTTATTATTCGATGTTTATTCAGTACAAAATTGTGAAATTTGTTTAAATCATATATAGTTATCTATATTACTTATGCAACCAGGAAACAAATATAGTGTTTTCGTTCCAGAAACTATTTGCGCTATGGCGTATGGATACCATTTTGCATTATCTAGCGCTTCGTTCAAATAACTGGCGTCAGACGAAAGTTTTCAAAATAGTCAACTTCGGAGCACATTTATGGCTCAATGAGAACATTTCGTGATCTTTGCACACTGCACGTATGCTCACAGTAGGTCTATATATGCCCTTTGTTGCGAGGTCTATCAATTTTAATCCTATTCTTAACCATAAGCGACCAAGCTACAGCACTAACTCCCAACACAATCCTAACACTAATATCGTTAAATGTAACATTGTGTGTTGGCATTCTTTGACCAGCGAACGCAAGGACCCCGATATAAGCATTGAATAATGCAAACGGCTTTGTGACACACGGCTGCGTCACCCAAGACGGCCGTGTGACGCAAACTCTCCCCGACGGGCGCGCACGTTGTGACGCTTGAGATCGCGTGACGCTGTCGCGTTGCTCTCCTCCTCACCTACCAATGCGCACCGTCCTGTCGCGTCACCGTGGCTCTTCTGCGTGGTTCCCCGCGCGCTGTGACCATAAAAAAAAACACCAGTGCCGGCGAGTGTGGCACGAATATATGTATACCCGCCGACGGTGACCGCACTCACGCTTACTATAATTGGCGTTTATTAATAATATACGCATTTTCAGAGCCGCAGCTTTGATCGGCGTCGCCAGGCCGCCCGCGCACGCCACCGGAGCTGGCCGCTCGCCACGCCATCGCGTTTTACACAGTCCATTTGCGTCCGTGGCTGGCTGCGACTTTTAGCTAGTGCGCGTACACGCGGGCACGCACGACCGACGGAGGCGTTGCTCGCTCGACTGACTAATTGATTCGCGAAATGCGTCAGCAAACAAACGCAGGAGAGCTGTTATACGGCTTCGTAACTGTGCGCGCGTGATTGTAAATCGTGATTGCAGAATTTCGATGATTAATTAAATTTTTGATTTCCTCCTCCTGCCTCGCACTTATCGTGGGACATTGCGGTAATTTCGTGAGCGCTGCGTCGCGCGACGACACGACCTGCGATGAGTTATACGTCGCCCTGTCACCACGCGGGAACTCTTATATAAATGCGGCAGACCTTTACGTGAAAGTGTCACGTGAGAGGCTAGACGAGGGTGACACACGCAAC
Organism: Priapulus caudatus; assembly: GCF_000485595.1. Classification (NCBI taxonomy): domain Eukaryota; kingdom Metazoa; phylum Priapulida; class Priapulimorpha; order Priapulimorphida; family Priapulidae; genus Priapulus; species Priapulus caudatus. The sequence goes on from NW_014577239.1 coordinate 261,487, forward strand.
CGCTCCGTCAACCGCGCCGCACGCCGACAATTATGACGGGTTTATTACAGTTCGCTCGGCTAACAGTTACCCCAGCACTGTTTTCCCACCTTTTGTTGCTCGTCACAGTTCATTTTGTCCCACTCAGTTAGCCAAATAGCTACAATTTATTGTTGGTCGGCTGTGTGCGCGCGCGCGTATTGTTAGGGAGTCGAGGAAGGAGACTGAGTTATTACCAAGCGTGCGCCTTGCCCAGAATACAATTTTGAGCTTATGCGCGTATTATTTCGGCCGTGAATCGGTAACAAAGGATGCTGTTGGGAACAGTTCTTCGTTTGTTTTTCTCACAAAATGGCCCGTGGAGGCTGAAGCGCGGCACCTGCCGTCGGGCGCGTGCGCGTCGGAAAATCGCTGGCGTTGTCCGAGCGAGAGAGACCGGCACGTTCTCCTCCGCTCCTCAACCCTTTCATTTTCAGCAATTTCGCGCCGGTTATTGTATCAGTTCTGGTGCCTTTCTGCGCGCGATAATTGCGGGTAAACGCCGCTGGCCACGCCGTAATTGCTGCTTACAATCGAACCCTTTCACCACGGCCCACGTCCGCGTTGTTTTCCTCGCATTTTAATCACGCTTTCGTCGTGTATATCCAGCAGTTATGTGACATGAATGCCCGCGCGAACGGGCGTCGACGCGTTGCATAAAAACCGCACCGCGCGCCCTCAGCAAACTGCAGTTGACGCGGTGAGCGATGTGTAGTGTCGAGTTCGCACGCTCGCGCGAGTATCGAGTGGCACTCGTAATTGCAGAGCTGTCGCGGGTGAGGGAGGTGGCTGGGGAGAAAGTGACCACGCCGCCGATCACCAGCCGGTGTGACACATCTGTCGCCTCAGCAACCCGCGGCCGACGCACGGTGTGTGTGTGTGTGTGTGTGTGTGTGTGTGTGTGTGTGTGTGTGTGTGTGTGTGTGTGTG
>NW_014577239.1:262459-268636 GCF_000485595.1 Priapulus caudatus
TTTTATTAAAATCTTATATATATATATATATATATATATATATATGTGTACGTACACGCTGAATTACGCACTGGGGTAATCAAACTTGAATCTATTCTCTTGCACCGTCATGCGCCTGTTATGTTGCCGGACTAGCTTCGCGCGTGTGCATGTGCAATGTGCGCGTGATGCCATGTGCCTATTGTGCGCGTGTGAGGTGCATGTGCCTATGTGCGCGTGTGCATGTGCCTATGTGCGCGTGTGCATGTGCCTATGTGCGCGTGTGCATGTGCCTGTGTGCGTGTGCATATGTGCATGTGCCTATGTGCGCGTGTACGTGTGCATGTGCATATGTGCGCGTGTGCATGTGCCTATGTGCGCGTGTGCATGTGCCTATGTGCGCGTGTGCATGCATGTGCCTGTGCGCGTGTGCATGTGCCTATGTGTGCGTGTAGTGTGCATGTGCCTATGTGCGCGTGTGCATGTGCCTATGTGCGCGTGTGCATGTGCCTATGTGCGCGTGTACGTGTGCATGTGCATATGTGCGCGTGTGCATGTGCTATTGTGCGCGTGTGCATGTGCCTATGTGCGCGTGTGCATGTGCCTATGTGCGCGTGTGTGCGTGTGCCTATGTGTGTGCGTGTGCGTGTGCATGTGCCTATGTGCGCGTGTACGTGTGCATGTGTCTATGTGCGCGTGTGCATGTGTGCGTGTGCATGTGCCTATGTGCGCGTGTACGTGTGCATGTGCATATGTGCGCGTGTGCGTGTGCATTATTATGTGCGCGTGTACATGTATGCGTGTGCATGTGCGCGTGTACATGCGATGCGCGGGTGCTTCGTATGTGTGCGGAGACATGCACACGCGCACATGGCAGTACACATTTCACATTGCCACACACACAACATAAGCCACGCACACGCAGCCACTGCAGCACGCGCTATGGCAGGCGAGATGGGCCACAAAATGGCATTTAGTGGGCTTGCTCAGCTATGAATCATGTTTAGTTGTTCTCTGATCATTCAAGTTCGTATGGCCTTGGAGAGAAATAAGTGTCTGTAGATTTTCTGATCAGTGATTAATGTGAACTTGTCTCAATCTTGGTGAATAGATTCGCATAGTCCACAATATACCATGTGGTGTGTCCCATAAGCACCTTTCGTCGCATCCCTTTTGATCGCGTAGACCGATCGTACTGATGGCGCCGACCACCGCGCTGCACTAGACCCTATTGATGACTGTCAATACCGTTCCGCATGGCTGTAGCGTGTAGACCTTAAGTGCGCAGTGTGCACGTGTGCCATTACCGTGTCTATGTGCGCATCAGTCGGATGCTCTCCACCCCGATGCATGTGATCTGTTGTTGTGTTGCCTCCCACTGATGCGGGCGCTCCCTCGCGCGCTCCGTCGCACATTATAAGCACATCACACGCGCCACCACTTATAGGCACATTGCCGGATCAGTCGCGATGTGAATGCTCTTTCAATGCTTTCCGATACCTTCCTTGCTGACGGGCACTAGTGTTCGCCTAACGTCGCTGCTAAGCACATGCACGTGCATGTGCACTCCATCGTGGGTCCCGCGCTGATGCCTGATACTATAGTGCACGTACGTGATGCAACCATCGGCATGTGACTATGTGCTACCTGCGCGTGTCGCGCCCACAGTAGACAGCATGCACACTGTTGCAGTATGTGTGGGCTGTGTGCCTATGTGCGCGTGTGCTGTATTGTGAGCCTATGTAGTGTGGCGTGTGCGGCACATAGTCATCATACAGCACGCCACACGCACACACCATTAGTCACATACACACACGCGCACAATAGGGCACAGCGCACACGTACACATCGTCACCATGCACACGTAACTAGTCACGATGCACACGGCGCAATTAGGGCACATGCACCACGGTTAACAATAGTCACATGCACCAATGCACAACCCACGACAACCAACAGATGATAAAGCGTGGTTACTGCTCTGACTATGTGCGCCGTGCACGTGTGCTTGTGTCTCTTGTGCGACCGGGCCCGGCCGTGTGCATGTGTTTATTGTGCGCCGTGTGCCATGTGCTTATGGTGCGCGACTGCTGTACGTGTGCATGTGCCTATATGTGCGCGTGTGCATGTGCTTATGGTGCGCGTGTGCATGTGCCTGTGTGCGCGTGTGCATTGTGCCTGCCATGTCGTGCGGCGTGGTGCATGTGCCTATAGTGGCGCGTGTGCATGTGCCTATTGCGCGTGGTACGTGTGTGTGGACGAATGTGCGCATGTATGGAAGGCGAGGGTGGACACCAATGGATATCTTAGTTGACTATCATATATTTCCATTTAGTGACAGTCATTAAGATCAAGCTGATCAGACACAACTTATTTTTCTCAGCGCAAATGATTTAGTGTATAAGACACTAAATGATTTAGTTGACTAGCCACACATAACTGCCCCATTTGTGCGCCCATCTCAGCCGCATACGGCAAAGACTCGATCAAGTGATGTGTGCGTGTGCGTGTGCTTAAATGTGTGTGTGTGTGCATGTGACAATGTGTACGTGCGCATGTGCGCGGGTGTTGCATGTGCCATATAGTGTTCTAAGCGACGTGTCTTTGCGCGAAGTGACGACGTGCGTCGAATTCCTCGCAGAATTGGCCCACTTACGCGTTCGGTAGTGTCAGCGTTAAGTTGGTTAATTGCGCTGTGTTTTTCTGCGTAATTCGCTCTATTATCGGTAGTAATTTGATCTGTAACGCTAGTATCCATATGCATGTGCTGCTTGCATGCAGACTGCGTATAAATTTGCCCGTTTTTTCGCGCCAATCTCCCCGCCCCACTAACGATAGCATTGTGTCGGCAGGCAACATAATAGTACGCAGGTATAAGCTGGGCAGACGTCGACGCGCTCACTGCCGCGCAAACCGCTGCTGGATCTAGTTTTTCCGACGTTCCCGTCTCGTTTTTGCTCTCCCTCTCCGCTTTCGCCGCGCCGCGCGCGCATAAGACTTTAATGAATCCGCTTTGTGTTTATTTGCGTGTGTGTCGATTTCATATCATCTCGGTATTTAGAGGCCGTTCAGCGCCAATTTACCTGCCTAACCCAGCAAGGGGCGCGACGCGAGGTGGCGTGTGATTGTAGAAGCAAACCTTTGTGGGCACATGCATATACACCGACCTACAGTTACAATTTCGGTAACATGTTCTGTGCCGGTGAATATATATAGTAAATAATTATTATATATTATATATTATATATATATATAATATCGGATAAGGATTGCTTATGGATGCTGTCAACATGCCGTCGATAAGACCCGCAGGACAACTATCGGAATACCCATGCTGACGCTCAACAATTATTTTTGTTGTCGTGACGCTCTGCCCTCCGCCCAAGGAGTCGCTAGCAGGCGCATGTGTTGTCTTGTATAAACGACTTACCATCCCGTGCCTCCTTCCTTGCGTGGCGTGTACACAGGAACGCGCATGCGCGTTATGACAGCATTACAAGACGCCAGCTCTCGCCACCGGCCAGATATTAGATATGTAGTTTGGCCATCGTGTGTTGTGGGGAGCCCGGCAGTCGCTGTAGTAGTATGCGTATTGGCGTGTGTGCCAGTTTTTTTTTTGCCATATTCATGTCGGTGTTTCGTTGTGCTCCGACGTGACGACTCATGGGCTATCGGGCGTCTATCGGGAGCTGGCTCTGCGCGCAAAGACGCGGGAACACAATAGTCGCCGCGATCGCTGCTCGGCAATTTACCATGCCAAGCTTCATTAATCGTTGAGATTCCCCCCCCCGACCTATCCGCGCGCATCTTCGTAAATTAGCGTGAAACTATTACGAACTTGCCTGTGCATATTGCTCACCCGAATCTAATTATCTCTCTAGAAATAGGTGTCGAAATTTTATTACGCCTATTACACCTATTTCTATTTTTAAATTTATCTTATCTCTTCATGGGTGTCCGTGTGTTTTTACTTATATGTATGTATTATGTCCGTATATATATATTTACAAACTGTTATATACGTGGACTACTTGGTTCTCACGGGCGTTTTCGCAGCGCACTGTCTCATTATTGTCAGAGCGTCGATGGCTATATTAGGTAGAATCTCACACGTAATGGCAGCTATTTCACAAATATAAATACATATTGTTGAATTGGATCATGGCAACGGGATATAAAATCTACTGCTGAAAGTAATTACCGTATATTACTGAAGCTACTATACGTGAGATCGAATTACAGAAAAAAAACCGGAGAAGCGCAACAAGTAAGCTCGCTTAAACTACACAGTGCGCCTATGGAATATTTACCACTTGTACGTTTCATTGAATACTGAGCAACACTGAGTCTCCTAATGTTATTTATTACCTACAAGCCATATAGCTACACCACAATGATCAGTCATCACTTCTGTCATTATCGCTTTCTTTTACCCTGCACTTTTACCCTGCACTTTCACGCCACTACTGTATCCGTTAGCACAACGAGCTCACAGATGATCAAGTGAAAGGTAAAAATGGAGTCTCGCAGCTAAACCCCATCCGCACTCGATTATAACAAGAAAACCTTTATCCACCCCCTAAAACTAATCGCCTCCCAGAAGGTGTAAGTTCTTATACCCCACACCCTATACAGCCACTGCGCGCGCTGAGATCATAATCACGTTCGCCGCGCGTTGACCGCGTGAAAAAGGCCGCCTTTTGTTTTGCGCCAGAAAATTCGCAAGACAAACACAAAGTGACAGCGCGCAACCTGTCGGCTGGGACGCTCGTGTGCGCGGGAGAAGGTGCCGGTAGACGCTGCGCGATTTCTTGGGCCGCTCTTTCTCCGCGCTGCGTCACAGACCTCTCCTTCATGGCATCGGCGGCGTTAAACGATGCCGATTAAGCGCGCCAATTTGCCGCTTAGCAGCCGACTGTTTTGGATAATCGCCGATAAACAAACAGTCACTGTCTGCGCAGTCTCCGCTGGAAGTTAAACGGTTGCTAAGCGAGGAACCTGGTGGGCCTCCCAAGGCCAGGTATACGGCCCGAGAGAAAAACATAATATAGTACATCTGTCCCCCCCCCTCTCCTCGTATCCTTCCTCTATCTATTTATATATCTGTCTGTCTGTCTATCTATCTATCTGTCTGTCTGTCATCTCTCTCTCTCTGTATATTGTTTCTCTCCGCCTCTCTCTTTCTTTATCTTTCCTTCACTCTCTCCGTATATCTTTCTCTCGCTCTCCCCCCTCTCTCTTTTTCTCTGTATTTCCTTCACTCTATCCGTCTCTCTTTCTGTCTCGCTCTCTCTCTCTCTCACTAAATATACACTTCAGCTTCCCCGCGCGTGGCGGCATCACACAGGGTAGCATGTCACACGGACATGCGACGTCGCTCGCTACTATTCTATTAGCGGGGTGTATGAGAGGATTAGAATGACGCGGCTCTGTAGAGCTTTCGTGTCACACGTCGCCAACTCGCTCGCGAAACAATGCACAATAGCTGCCACGATAATCGACGCGATTAGTAGTCCCTCGTAACTATCGCTCTCAGAATGTCATAATTCGGGTGGAGCAATACGCACAGGCAAGTTCGTAATAGTCACGCTAATTTACGAAGAGCGCGCGGATAGGTGGGGGGGGAATCTCACGTTATGAGCTTGGCAGGTAAATTGGCCGAGCAGCGATCGCGGCGACTATTGTGTTCACCGCGTCTTTCGCATGCGCCAGCTCCCGATAGACGCCCATCAGCGCGTCACGTCAGCAACAACGAAACCCGACATGAAATGGCAAAAAAAAACTGGCACACACGCCAGATACCATCTATACAGCGCACGAGCTGCCCCCCACATACACACGGATGGCAAACTACATATCTACATATCTGCTGGCGAGAGCTGGCGTCTTGGTAATGCGTCTAACGCGCATGCGCGTTCCTGTGACACGACGCAAGGGAAGGAGCACGGGATGGTAAGCGTTTATACAAGACAACACATGCGCCTCTAGCGGACTTCCTTGGCGGAGGCAGACGTCACGACAACAAAATAATTGTTGAGCGTCAGCATGGGTATCCGATAGTTGCTGCGGTTATGACGCATGTGACAGCATCCATAAGCAAATCCTTATCGATATATATATATATATATATTGTCCCATTCCCCTCATTTTACTTTTTTATAATGTCTAGCCTGCGCAACGCAGACATTCGCTCTTCCG
>NW_014577239.1:268646-278479 GCF_000485595.1 Priapulus caudatus
GGGCAAACGGGAAGTTTTGACCTTGCATTCCGCAGAGGTCAAATACAAACACCCCGAACAAGTTGCGCATTTCTTCCCTAACAGACGAGTAGCCGCTAATGTGATGTGCCTATGAGAGCGACCGCCTCACAGCATGAGAACGTGATGCGAAGTTGCCATCAACAACACACTAATATTTAACTTCACTTGCTTCGGTCAAACACCTAGGCCGCTATAGACAGCTGCAGACATAAGTGTGCGACTCAGTTGTTATGCAACACCGATATAGGTGTTATTCGCGCACGTTCACAGCGATGTAACCAAGTCTATGGAAATTATGCGGCATTATTAAAATCTATTAAAATTTATGTAAAATGGCGTGAAACAGTAAAGAAATAATCTTTCCTGTTATATTAGCTCGGTGCCACAATGAGGCGTTGTTCCCGCACACAGCCGGCCACGAAAACCCATCTATTACCCGCGCAATTTCCAAAAGATTTGCAAAACCGTTTTTTTAAATCAATTTCAAGGTAACGGCGGCTTACCGGGCAAGTTTTCACGCTCCGACGCCCACGGCATGAAATTCAGTAACAGCATAATTATTACTGTCTGCGAAGGCACTTATGGACATCGTCGCGTCCCTCTTCACCCAATTGTCTTCTAAATAGCATCCATCTATCTATTTTACTGACGCTGAATTGCGATAATGCAAACAAGTTAGGCACCGATAACCTCCTACCTCTACCTAAATAACACAAATTCATCTGCCGATATAATTTCACGCAGCGCAACACACAAAAGCTGAGCGATGAGTGAGAGGTGGGTGCGGGTAGTTACTGTTTGAAGGAGGATCCATCGGGAATACAGGGAGGTAGGAGGAAACTGATAAACAGGTAAATAGCCCATGAGATATGCAAACGACGCAAGAAGCTAAACACGCTATCGCGAAAGTTGTTGCACCGCGTTAGATATGGCGATTACACTCACACGATAGATGCAGTAACCAAATATATATCATCTCACACATATTCTACCCCGTTACGCCCACATGCACACACGCACGCACGCACGCACGCACGCACCTTTACCGTCCTTCCGCACGCGAAACCTGAAAGATCAGGTCGGCCTATCAGCGCACAAATCCCTCAACATTTACTCCCTATTGAATCCGATATATCGAAGACATTGAGGAGTATTCACTTTGCGAGCAAATTGGCGCGCAGCCCCGCGGCCCGCATGCACGCCCGATGATTGCACCGTTTTAAACCACTATAACGAGCAGCAGAAATTGGCGCGGCCGACGCCACTGCTTACGCCAAACAAACACGGGAAGATGAGCCGCTGAAAGCCGGACAAATAGATTCGGCCGGGCATCATTTAAGGCAGGCCTTTAAGCGGGAAAACGCCGACGTGACGCGCCAGTCCCCGTGCCACAATGCACAGGATGTCGCGCCTGAACCGCGCGCCCCCGCCGCCCAATTTTCAGCTGAGCGATCGGAAATGCTGCGCGTGCACGGATCACATTTGGTCAGCGTTTGTTACAGGTGAATGAGTGATAGAGAGCGAGAGAGAGGGGGAGAAAGGGAGGGCGAGAGAAATATATAGATATATAGAGAGAGGGAGCGAGAGGGTGAGAAAGGGAGGGCGAGAGAGAGAGAGAGCGAGAGAACATCCATCAATTCCATCCATCCATATATATATATTATACATACATATATGAAAAAGGAGGAGTGGGGACGTCAAAAAGAGGAAGAGAAAGAAAGAGTATGGAGATATAGGAAGACCGTGCAAGAGGGGCGAACGGGCGCAGAGAGATGGGCGCGGGGAGGGGGTACTGATACACGAGAACCGTTACTATGTCGGCTACAAATACTACACATAACATAAAAAACCATTTTTATTACCATGCTTCAATAGAACTTCTAACTGTTCTGATTATAGGAAAATGCAAGACGTTTCTTTATTTATGTTAAACAAGCACGTTCGTTTATTCCACTAAATACAACTAGCATATATTACTATATGTCAGAGATATTTTAAATCTGTAATCATGATACAGAATTTGAGAAAAAAACACCAACGTGAAATACCGACTGCCAAGTGAAATATCATTAGACTGATAAAACATAACAACACTGTTGTAGAAAACATAGACTATGACATTAGGTTGAATGATATCTTTATACATTTAAATTTTCCGCATTTTTGGAAGACGATAATTTTTTATGTCCGGTTGTAGCCGGGAGAGTCAACCTGTGGCTCCACCTATGCATTCAGTGGCGCCACCTTGATGCTCTGTCCAAGAATTCTAGGCTTGACAGCTGCTGCATGGCGACTGAACGATAGATCCTTGAGCCTGTCAGAACGAAACGTGCTCAGGTGCGGCGGAGTCTGAAACACAACAAGATAAATTTCCATTACCTTCACAGCTCATCCAAATCATATCGACGGTTTACGATCCAAGATGCTGCAGTAGCATCATGATTTAGAAAACCGAATTGACCGGAACGCCTCCTGGTACATTTGTAGCAACATACTGTACACTTGTTACGCTGGTATCCGCTATACAGTCTCAGTTCACGTACATTACAAATACAATAACATGATGCAAGTGGACTAAGTGGATAAAACTTCGGACCCGGCATGCGCCATTTATTTCAAGTTCTCTCCTCCCACCGCGTCGCTTATGTGGCTTTTTACAGACAATCTGTATCCAATGAAATTATGTGAAACAGAGCTATACAGCTGAATGCGCCTTACAGACAGACACACAACACGAAACCGTACAGAAACACGTAAACGCAATATTTATGCCATGGAGTAGATATCTAGATAAATACTGAACATATTCTTTTATTCGACCTGACAATGATAGAAACATATTTACAAATGAAGACTAACAACGATTTTGCAAATATTTTTACGCCCAACTCTGGTATTTCACATTTTATAATCGAGCTTTCTATTGTACGCAACAATGTGCGGCAACCTACACGGTATTCATAAAATTATAAAGGCGATAAGAAAATATTAAAGTTTCCCCTCCTGGAACGACCTGCACCCCAACCTTGGCTTAACGGCTTAAAATCAGTGTCCAGCTATCAACTATCTAAATAGAACTTTGCGCTAATGCCCGTGCCGTAAATCCTGGGCAGGCATTTGTTAACGTTCGACACAATCATCATTCGCTGCGCAAACTACGACCGCGCCGCCAACCATTGTTCGACAAAGCTACGCAACACAGTAACACTTTGTCAACCGCGGTGCGGCGCACCACTCGACGAAAGAGACGCGGCCGCAATTAATCTCTCGCTCTGTGGAGCTGTAATTTCGGGAGGAAATTGCTGTCAGGGGGAGGCAGGGAGCACGCCGTCGCTAACGCAAACATCGCTCGCATGCCCGGCAGGCACGCACGCACGCACGCACGCACGCAGCGCGAGGAGGAGGAGGAGGAGACAGCATAGCGTCCCATTCATGCCGGGGCCAGATAGTACGCCGCTCACCTGGCCACGCCCGCCCATCGAGGCCACGTCGAGCTACAGTCGAATCTCTGTACGCCGGGAGAGAGCGTGGGCGAGAGAGAGGGAGAGGAAGGGAGGGAGAGAGGGAAGGAGAAAGAGAAAAAGAACGAGAGAGAAGGGAAGAGAGGGAGAGAGAGAGAGAGAGAGAGAGGAGAGAGAAAGAGAAATGGAGAGGGGAGAGAGAGACAGAGAGGAGAGAGAGAGAGAGGGGGAGACCGAAAGAGAATGAGGAAAAAGAACGCGAGGAGGAAAGAAAGAGAGAGAGAGAGAGAGAGAGAGAGAGAAAGAGAGAAAGAGAGAGAGGGAGAGAAAAAGAGAGAAAGAAAGAAAGAGAGAGGGGGTAGACAGAAACAGCGAGAGAGAGAGAGAGAGAGAGAGAGAGAGAGAGAGAGAGAGAGAGAGAGAGAGAGGCGCAGTTATACACACACGTTGGCTGCCACACATAGAGACCATCTCTCGGCGAGAGAGCTCGCTCTCTCATTACGCGTCCAGCAAACCTCGCTGTCAAAACACGGGGCTGCGTATCCCGCCGCCAGCGCGAGAGACACCTGTGCTGTTTGGACAGCAAAGAGGCATCTACCTCTCGTGCATTGTCCGGCTTAATCGAGTCAGTGCGAAGGAAAACAGCGGCGGGGAAATGAAGACCAGCGTGACACAAGGGCGCGGAGTGTGTCGCTGTTGTTGTTGCGCGCTGCATGCATTTCTGAAGACGCACCGCGTGGCACACGGCCACCGCTATTGTGTCTGCATGCGTCCCGTGTTGCCACGGCGACGGCCAGCCTCTTTTCTACCGGCCGTTCAGCGAGACTAGAATAAACGCCGGCAGCAGTCAAACAGTAGCAAATTTGTTACCTGCGTGTCCAGCAGCGCGCCTGCATTGTCATGGCCGACCCACTCAAGTTTACTAGACAAATATTTTGAGAAGCTGCCCCCAAAACGGGCAACTACATTAGACAGTGAAAGTCAGCCCGTGTACGGGGATGCCAACAATAGCCACTGATCTCAGACACGAGACGCTAACCACGATGTAGCAACTTTACCGCTATTCTACGGGGAGTATAGACTATAATCATTCCATATTTGTAATGATCTAGTCCCGATAGAGAGAAATTGGCTATTTATTTGGACGGCAACAGCGTTGACGTCCTACAGTAGGGTCATGGTGCACGTATTCATATATCGTGCAGCCGATCGGCACACCAACTGTTTTAGATAGGACGTGCTAAAAGTTTGCACTCCCCCAGGGGCACTTATATGAGCGGCTGCGAGCATCTGTCGCAGGATTGTCTCTCAGCAAAGAGAGAGGGGGAGAGGGAGATGACGCGAATGGGCAAACCTGTCATTAAGATAACCAGCGTTATGTTGGAAATTAAAAAAATGTAACTCGGCATTTAAATTATAATTAAAGTCATGTCCACGTTTCACTGCCGAATATTAAGTTTCAATGGAAACCCGTAATTAAAATCGACACTGTAGATTGATGGACCCCGGTTGTATAAGCCGCGTCAAAGCAGGTGTTCAACTCAAACATGGCTCGTAGACGCGAAGAACCACCCGGCTGGGGTAGTGAATGACTGATTGCAATTATGGAGATTTCTAATTGTAAAGCTGCGATGTCATATGTTACATAAATTTATTGCATGCCATTTAAAAAAAATCCAATGTCCCTCACCCTGGTCGCTTCCCCACTCGTTTTCTCTCTCTGTCATTTGCTGTATTCGATTACCATTTATTTCGCTAACGATTCTTGTATGCATCCGTTTTTCTTTTAGATGCTCATTTTATTTCATCAAAACACTTCCAACTATTTTTGTTTGCTGATGTGTAATTCTTCCTTTCGCACTGACTTTGTCAACCATGTGTTCATCGGCACCCTAGAGCCTCTCTCCTTCTCTCGCATCACAAAGTTTTGGCGGCCGCACCCTCACCGGCCCCGCGGGGCACACCAGTCACGCAGCCATTGTTTGTCGTGATCTGTCGGCAATATTGCATCACCGCTGAGTGCGCTTTAATCATCTCGGCTCACTAGTTTTAATGGGTTCATTAATACCTGTCTGTTTGCCGCAATATGGCAATCTAGAAGAATACCTTGCCTATTTGCGTCACGTATCCGCGTCGGTACCCTTTGTTTGCACGAATCTTTTGTTTACGAAATCTGATTCCTATTACCAAAACGCCGCTAGATAGATCTGCGCTGTGAGATACGATATAAATTTATTTACGTTTCCACTCGACGTTCCTATTTGAACGTCGTTAATTCTTTAATGACCAGATAAACGCCTCCATGTGTGTGTAGTTGGTTTTCACTCCCATATGGTTTCTCTCGGGCCTTCACCTACATCACGAGCACTATACCACCTTATGCTGCTGTTCTGGCCAGAATTTTGTCTAGGTTGCCTCTCTAATTATATAAATATCACCTTCCCTTCCATCTCTCTGAGAGACATGCTTCATGCTTTCTTGCTGCGGCTAACAGCACTCCGCCAGTAATATTCACAGATTTAATATAACTCTGTTTACATCGAGTATTTATCGAAGACTTAGCATGTGCTAGTGGGTTGGTTAGGGCATGTTAGTTATTATTATTATTGTTATTATTATTATTATTATTATTACTATATAGCTAGTGGTTATGTACGTTATTATATACATTGCACAGGGTTGCTTTCTCGTTGCTACAAGCATTTCACAGTCACTGCACTGTGTCAAGTCAACCCTGCGGCAATCGACACGAAGCAATGCTTGGATGTTGGATGCGACCGGGAGCCTCTTACTGGACAGAGAGCAAGCATCACCTTGTAGCGACGCACTACCCATTCATGCTCACCCCGTTTGACAGCATTTCTCACTCAAATCATTGCTAGCGTTTCTATATTTAACCGAGGCTACGAAGTGTCACACTTGCTGCCCTTGCATCCTTCTGATCATCAACTCGTCAAACATGGCGCCATTTGTCTGCGTTAGGTGTTAGCAGAGAAAGTGAATAGCCAGCGCTGACGTTGTGCCAAGATGGCCGCCGGCTGTTCTATTGTTCACGCGCGGGAAAGTCGGAAATACCTACTTGAGCTTTTCTTTGCACAGCGAATTGTAAAAAAACGTAAAGCGATTAAAAATTACCTTCAGAAAAAATCAACATTGAAATTCGAAATCGCGCGCGCGTGTGCATGCGTGGATTGTATGTGCCTGTGTAGAAATGAGACGTTGCGGTTTAAAAAAATCTTAAAACTTTGGTCCGCGAATGTTGTAAAAGCCAAGCATGGATACGGCATCAGACGAAACGTTTGCCAACGTAAGCCGAACAATAACTAGACTAAATTATGACATACCTGTCTTACGCCAGCGGCGCGTATTTCTGAATACAAATATAAGGTTACTGTGATATACAAGCAGCAGCACTGCTCGCGCAAACACGCAAAAGAAATCTGCGGCGCTCGCGACGTTTCTCGTCTGTTTATTTCAACAGCACAAAGCAACAGCGATTGCGCTGTCGCCAGCCAGCGAAATGGCCGTCGGTTTTATTGAGAATCGGCTTTTGTGCCTGAATTCGCTTTCCCCGCGCATTTCATCCGTGTTTCCCCTGCATGCGGCGACGGTCGTACAAACTCGCGCATTTCACCGCGATGATACCGCGCCGGTCGCTGATATTTGTACATCTTAGCCTCTAAACTAAGCTATTATGCAGCTTTGGGCAGTTCTAAGCACGCTATTATGTGCTCGCATCCGACGCAGCGCGGCAGAGAGCTGCGTGTCGAGCACGCGGTCACGTTCCCCCGGCAGAAAGCGGCTTTCAGGGCCGGCTGAATACTGTGCTGCCGGCCATCACATGAAACCCAGGCACTCCGTAGAATTATATATATATATATAGAGAGAGAAGAGATAGAGAGAGAAAGAAAGAGAGAGAGCGAGATAGAGAGAGAGAGAGAGAGAGAGAGAGAGAGAGAGAGAGAGAGAGAGAGAGAGAGAGAGAGCACGCGGGGTCCAGAAGGTCCGGCAACATCTTTGAATAGATACCGCTGATATATAATGGCTTCCAAAACGGCTAATGGTGGGTTCCGTGCGAGGCTGGAGTCACACACACACGGCGACCGCACGTGCCGCTATCGCGCTGCGTTTGGCGCCGTATAGGTAATACGTAGCTGCCACCGCAAGTGACCTGCTGGTGGGTGAATGCGCTGGGGGGTGTTAGATCTGGCATGATCTGGTGGTGGGGTAATGCTGGGATGTGTGAGATCTCAGTGATCTGGTGGGGGTTAATGCTGGGATGTGTGAGACTCCTGCAGTATCAGTTGGGGGTAATCATGGGATGGTGAGAATCTGCATGATCTGTGTGGGGTAATGCTGGGGATGTGTGAGATCTGCAGGGGACATGCTGGGGTGTGTGAGATCTGCAGGGACATGCTGTGGGGTAATGGCTGGGAATTGGAGATCTGTAGGGGACGTGGTTTTTATTTTTTAATTTTTTTTCTGGGGTTTGTGAGCTCTGTAGGGGACGTGCTGGGGTGTGGTGAGAATCTTAATCAAAAAAAAAAACAAAAGGGGACGTGGCTGGGGTGTGAGATCTGCAGGGGACATGCTGGTGGGGTAATGCTGGGGATGTGTGAGATCTGTAGGGGACGTGCTGGGGTGTGTGAGATCTGTAGGGGAACGTGCTGGGTGTGTGAGATCTGTAGGGGACGTGCTGGGGTGTGTGAGATCTGCAGGGGACGTGCTGGGGTGTGTGAGATCTGCAGGGACGTGCGGGGGTTGTAAATCTCAGGGGACGGCGGGGTGTGTGAGATCTGTAGGACGTGCTGTGGGGTAATGACTGGGATGTGTGAAAGATCTAGCAGGGGACAAGGTGCTGGGGACGTGTGAGATCTGCAGGGGAAGTGCTGGTGGGGAAGTGCGGGATGGTGACGATTCTGCAGGGGACATGCGTGGGATGTGTGAGATCTGCAGGGGGCGTGCTGCTGGGGTAATGCTGGGGATGTGTGAGATCTGCAGTGATCTGCTGGTGGAGGTAATGCAGGGGATGTGTGATATCTGCAGGGGTCCGGCGGCGCGAGACGGTGTGATCGCTACCACAACTGCCGACGACTCTCTCTTCTCTCTCTCTTCTCTCTCTCCTCCGGTCTCTCTCAATCTCTCATCTCTCTCTCTCTCTTTCCTCTCTCTCTCTCTCTCTCTCTCTCTCTACTCTCTTCTCCTCTCTATATATAGTATATATATATAATATATATAATATATATATATATATTTCTCATCGCCCTCGCCTTCTCCCGGCTCTCTCTCGCTCCTAACTCACTCATTCACCTGAACAAACGCTGACCAACATGTGATTCGTGCACAGCGCACATTTACCGATCGGCTCAGCGAAAATTGGGCGGCGGGGGGCGCGGTCAGGCGCGACATCCTATGTGCATTGTGGCAACGGGGACTGGCGCGTCACGTCACGGCGTTTCCCTGCGTTAAAGGCCGCCTTAAATGAAAGGGGGGGGGGGAGGGGTGCCCGCCGAATCTATTTTCCGGCTTCACGGCTCATCTTCCCGTTTGTTGGCGTAACAGTGGCGTGCGCCGGCCAATTTCTGCTGCTCGTTATAGGTGGTTTAAAACGTGCACATCATCGGCGTGCATGCGCGCCGCGGGGCTGCGCGCCAATTTGCTCGCAAAGTTGAATACTCGCTCAATGCTTCGATATATGCGGATTCAATAAGGGAGTAATGTGAGTGGATTTGGCGCTGATAGCCGACCTGAATTCTTTTCAGGTTTCGCGTGGCGGAAGGACGGTAAAGGTGCGCGGTGCTGGCGTGCGTGTGTGCGTGCGTGTTGTTGTGTGCTGCGTGCGTGCGTGCGTGCGTGTGTGTCGTTCGTGAGGCCGTGCGTGCGTGTGTGCATGTGGGCGTAACGGGTAATAGGTGTGAGAAGATATATACTTTGGTTACGGCATCATCTTGATGTAATCGCCATACATCTAACGCGGTGCAAACAACTTTCGCGATAGCGTGTTTAGTCTTCTTGCGTCGTTGCAATATCTCATGCTATTACCCTGTTATCAGTTTCCTCCTACCCTCCCTGTATCCGATGGAATCCTCCTTCAAACAGTAACTACCCGCACCCACCTCTCACTCATGATCGCTCAGTCTTTGTGTGTTGCGGCGCTGCGTTGAATTAATCGCAGATGAAATTTGTGTTATTTAGCGAGAGGTAGGAGGTTATCGGTGGCCTAACACTTGTTTTGGCATTATCGCAATTGCATAGCGTCAGTAAAATAGATAGAAACGATGGACTACTTTAAGAAAACAATTGTGAAAGGGACGCGACCAGGATGTCAATAATGCCTTCGCAGACAGTAAT
>NW_014577239.1:283504-285506 GCF_000485595.1 Priapulus caudatus
AGAGAGAGAGAGAAGAAGGGATGGATGGAGAGCGGGAGGGAGGGAGGGAAGGAGGGAGGGAGGCAGAGAGAGCCAGTCAGCCAGCCAGCTAGACAGTCAGACAGACAGACAGACGGACGGACGGACGGACGCACAGACAGACAGAAATAAATAAAGAAATATAGATAGATAGATATAGATGCATGGGTGCGCGCGTGTGTGAGAAAGAATAAGAGAAGGAACACTGTATATGAGAGCAGAGGAACGATAAAGAAAAATAGATACGAAGAGAGGGTGAAGCTAAATAAAACCTCGTGGGTAAACAGAGAGACACGCACATAATGACATATAATACTGTTAAAAATCCGTCGAGAGACTCGGTATATATGTCGTCGAATGAGAAGCATGCCAAAACAATGTCCAACAATGCGCATGAAGATCAATATTATGAAAGCGATTGCGTCAGTGTAAAGTGTGTTACTACACACGCAAGCGTCGCCACGCACGTCTGCAGTCGACTTAGTTAGCTTTGCCAACGCTCTATAGGCGCTGTCCCGCAAGAACTAAGGCGGCCCGCTGCTGCTACTGCTGCTGCTGCTGCTACTGCTGCCGCTGCTGCTACTGCTGCTGCTGTTACTTCTACTGCTGCTGTTACTTCTACTGCTACTGCTGGTACTGCTACTGCTGCTACTGCTGCTGCTGCTACTGCCGCTGCTGCTGCTGTTGCTGCTACTACTACTTCTACTGCTGCTGCTGATGTTGCTGCTGCTGCTACTTCTACTACTGATGCTACTGCTGCTACTGCTGATGCTGCTACTGCTGCTGCCACTTCTACTGCTGCCACTGCTGCGGATGCTGCTGGTGGTGGTGGGTAGGGGTAGGGGTAGGGGTAGGAATAGGGGTAGGGGTAGGGGTAGGAGTAGGGGTAGGGGTAGGAGTCAGGATATGAATAGGGGTAGGGGTAGGGATAGACGTAAGGTTAGGGTGGTGGTAGGGGTAGAGGTAGATGTAGGAATGGGGGTTCTACTGCACTATCACTCTGCGTCACACTGTCACAAATTTCTCAGCGCGCGGCATAAACGACTGGCTGCAGGATCATTCCCACTGGCTCACACTACATCTATACATTAATTATAATATATATATATATATATTTATATACAAGATATGTATACTTGTGACTGCAGTCAATGGCATATAAATACGTTTTAACGATACTACACGACGCGCGCATGCGCAGTGGTCGCGAGATGCTATTTATTATAGCGAGTGTGTGTGTGTGTGTGCGCGCGTGCAGTGCGTGCGTGCGTGACGTGGTGCGTGTGGGTGGGTGGCTGGTTGGGGGGGCAAACGGGAAGTGACCGTTGCATTCCGCAGAGGTCAAATACAAACATCGCGAACAAGTTGCGCTTTCTTCCCTAACAGAAGATAGCCGCTAATGTGTGCCCCTATGAGACGACGCCTCACAGCAATGAGACACGTTGATGCGAAGTTGCCTCAACAACACACAAATTTAACTTCAGCTTGCTCGGTCAACACCTAGCCGCTATAGACGCCTGAGACATAAGTGTGCGACTGCCAGCTTTTATGCACACCAGACTAAATAGGTTTATTCGCGCACGGTTCACAGCGATTAACCAAAGTCTATGTAGAACATTTATGCGGATTATTAAAATCTATTTAAAGATTTATGGTAAAATGGCGTGAAACAGAAGAAATAATCATTCTGTTAATTATAGCTCGGTCAACAATGAGGCGTGTTCGCGGCATATCAGCCGAGCCACGAAAACTCCATGCTTAGCCGTCCGCAAATTCCAAAAAGATTGATAACCGCTTTTTTTAAAATGCATTTCAAGGTAAGGGCGCTACCGGCAAGTTTTCACGCTCCGACGCCACGGCATAAGATCAGTACATGCATTAATTATTACTGTCTGCGAGGCACTTATGGACATCGTCCGCTCCCTACTTCACCCAGATTGTCTTCTAAATGAGCAGCCATCTATCTATTTTACTGAACGCTGAA